>NW_026623547.1:563127-587564 GCF_030028575.1 Malurus melanocephalus
TATCCCAAGTCTAAAACAATTGTAGGGATTCAATCCTAAATTATGTGAATTCTTTCAGGACTTTTTTTTCAGAGTTGGGAAAGAGCGGGAGGAGATATATTATGGGGCAAATGCTGCACTTACTGAATCTTTGTASCGTGTGGTCAACAGTGTTTACCCTTTGCCTTCAGTGAAGTAACAGGCGCTAAAATGAGATGATTTGAGAAGAATCACAGGACCACAGAGGATGAGACTGTTTTTGAGATGGTCATCTAATGAAGGTGCWGAAAGGAGCAAGTGTGCTTGCGCCATGCTGCACTGCATGTTTAGCTTGGTTATATTGTTCTCAGGAGTGAATATCGTGCAAGCTGGAGAGGAAATTTTGAGTTGTTAATCTCACCCCTTTCTTGGCTCGAGTAGCAGGAGATTACTGTCATTTAGTATCTCCTGCAGCACTGCCTTGAAATCCCACCTTCTGTTTTATTCAGCACAGCAGTGAGGTGCAGTAGCTCCCTGCTTCAGTACATTTCTCCCTGTGCTGTTTGTAGCCTTCAGTTCCCTTCTGCAGAGGCAACTACCAAGGAGTTGTAAAACTACAAAGCTTGCTTTCTTGCCCTGTTCAGTGCCTTGTTGTCTACCTTGTTCTTGTTCTAGTTCTCGTGCCTCTATCACAAATGCAGTGATCTTAAAATGGCAAATCAATGGTTTGGAATTATGGTAGCATTTTCCAAGGTATCCCTCCAGTGTTTTATCCCTCATGGCCTATTTTGATGTAATTGACAGCGAAAATACKTGGTAATTTGAAAACTTGAGTGGAGACTGGGATTTTACTTTCCAAAGGCTACATTTATATTCACTTTTATGTATATGAACATGAACTATCTATCAGAAATTCAAAATTGGGTGAGTGTAAACTAGAAAAGGTTAAAAATGYGTGGGAAGTATAGTCTTAAACAATGGAGCATCCTAGTCAGAAACATTGCATGGTTTGAAAATCTGTAAGCAGTGAAACAGTCCARAGCAATAGGATAGAAAAAAGATGASYAGTTGGTACTTTGCTATTTGATTAGCAGAATTATCTTTTTTTTTGGTACTGTGTTATTAGAGATGCAAAAATACCAAAGTTGCAAAAGTTTTGAGTCATATAGAAAGAACTAAATCCTCCGTTAGAACATTAGCCAAGCTTAGGTGGTTTCAAAATAAGCAGTAAACTCTTGATGACTGTTCCTGTCTTCTAAGGAAGGAGCATGTGAGACCTACGGAAAATAYAAGACACAGACTAAAAGCCTGTCTTAATTTTAAACATCTGTTTCCAGAAATGAGCAAACTAGGAGGGGGACGTGCAGTGTTTATAATGAAACATGTACTACTAAATATTAATGAAGATGGACATAGTTGGAAGACTGTATTCTTGAGCATACTTTTCCAGTTACAGCTCCTGGCATGCAGTACATAGCATTCTCCTCAAACCACAAAATCATGGTTTTTTGCATCATGATCCCTGGTGCTGTCTGCTTTCAAAGGACTTTTGCTTGAATCCTAAAAAAAAAGGTAGAGAAATGCACTGATCTGGTTTCTGGTGCACATTATGAGACCTGGTGCCTTTAACATTGTTCTTTTAAAAACATCAACTAAATAAACAGACCAGCATTTCTTTTATTGACTAAGTTCATACTTGGTTTAAATAGACAGCTCTGAGCAAAATTAACCAGCTATTGTTTCTAAGGCCATATGTTTGGCCATCAGTTGGACTAAGTAGCAGTCTTTCCCAAAGCTCACAGCAGAGCTAACTAAATGCATCTGACTGTTAGAAAATCAGTTCCTTGCTCCTGGAAAATGTCCTTTCTCGAAGAGCATTTTTGCTATGTGTGCTCTTCATAAATTGTTTCTGGGTTTTTACTAAATTATTTCAGTACCTTGTTGTCTAATGAACCATATAGCAAACCTACTGATGAAATGTTCTGTCTTTGTGCCTGAGTTTTGAAGGTGTTTTTTTTCCAGATCATGAGAAAGTGTAAGCCTTAAGACCGCTTAGGACTGCTGTAAACTCAAGTGCCTTGATTACTTTAGTAAAATGTTTTTCCTCCGGATGCATCCCAAAAATGTCCAGCTCCTGGCATTAAAGAGTTAAGAGGAATTCCTAACACTTAATAAATAATTTGTTTGAATTTATTGTCTGAGAGACATCCTCATTGTTAAATTGCTGTGTGTTGTTTTGCATTTTTATTGATTTTGGTGGAACACTGAGCTTGCTGGAAGTGTTTGATTTTCTGTGTGCCATCCCACAGGGATGTGATCAGGATCTCCCTGTAAGCAATTGCTGAAGCTGACAAAAGTGTGTGATTCTGTTCAGCATGCGATCTATATCCTTTAGTTTCCATATTTRTAAGAGTATCATCATGATCGCTATCAAAAGGAGATTATTATGGAGCTGACAATGCAACAGAATCACAAACATTATGAGGGCTGTGCAGTGGACTTGCCTTTATTCAAAATAGATTTGAAAAGAGAGCTTGCATGTGGTTGTTCAAAATGAGCTTACAAACATGGGTTCTCTCATGACATGTGAGAGCAGTGGAGTAAAACAAGTAGTTTCCAGAAAAGAGGATTTCATCATTCAGCCATGTGCTGTTGCCAGGTGTACTTTTTGCACATCTTTGATTGAAACTGTCAGCCATTTTCTAATTAGGGTAGGGAGCCTTCAAGAGAACCAGAAATATTAAAAAAGATGGGACATAAATTTGCTACATCAACGTAATGTTTAGTGACACTGCTCTGTGCTGCTGATGGCTTCTTTTCTTCCAAATGTGGTATAAAAATAGCGGTCAGGCAGTTCTGAAATAAACAATAACACTTCACAAATGTTAAGAATGTTAACACAAGTGCCCCAGCTAAAATTCAATTAAGGTAGTGACATCAGGGTTGGACACGGTGCTTGTTCCCATTCCTTCTAAAGTTCGTGGGAGATTTGATATTTATTTCRCAGACAGCAAAGGCTAAATCTGTCATTTTTTTTCCCTCAGGGAAAATGCCAGGTTTCTAATCAAGCAAATTATAGGGATGACATTAAATTCTTTAACTGCCTTGGCCCTCTGTACACATGAAATTTCACCCCTTCTTTAAGCAGATTCTATTTTTAACCTGCAATAAATCCAATTTGTTGCAAGCCAGTTGCAAATGAATTTGGATGTACCCACTTGGGGGTTTATCCAGATTGAAATAAATGAATTAAGTTCTGCTTCTGTGGTTGAACAATAACGTCCTTTGTGATGGAGATCTGGTCTTGTATTACTGGTTAATATCATCCAAGCAGCACTCTATGAGGCAATGAAAATGTTTCTGTTCCCATCTGGGGAAAGGAACAGAGAACTTTTTTTTTTCAAATTTTGTTGGAATTTCCCTTTTCAAAATTTCCCAAGATGTAAAGGGCAAGTGTATAGTATATTTGAACTATAACAATAGTCCTAAACCAGTTGAAATTAGTATTGGTAACCTAATGTAAGGGCATTCTTAGTCTAGATTTTTATCTGATGTGACAAGTGACAGAGATTTAGTTGTTGTTTTTATGTTTTTTCTTTCATTTAGTCGTACAGTGAAGTGTGACACAGACCTTTGTTAGTGCTCTAAACTGGCACATAAAGACAAGTAATTGTATAATCTAATCTGGAATATGTCTTGGGTGACCCTGTCCAAGTAGCATCATGTTCCTCCCATTCACTTCAGTTCTACCCTTTCTTTCTCCCATACACTGCCCTCTTACTGATTCCCAGCACTGCATCTGCTGAGGTATTTTCCCAAAAGGCTGTGACAGACCTGTCTGARGGTACCAGCTCAGGATGCCTCAAGAGGGTCCAAAACATGCAAGTGGCATACAGAAGCAGTCTTTCTGCCCTGTGTATCTCCTGGGCAGAGCCTCTGCAGCTCCTGAGATGTGGATTTGCTTTTGTGTTTGTTTTTTTTTCCTCCCTTTGATTTGTTTGTTTGTTTTGTTGGTTTGTTTGGTCAGTTGGTAGTTTTTGGTTTTGGCTTTTTTTTTCAGTTAATATATTCAGTATTTTAAATACAGGAATTAGAAAATGTGAATGTATGGGATGGCATGATTCAGTCTGGATGTGAAGGCAACTGAAATTTCATAATATTTAAGCTGTCAGCAGGATCCTGAAAAACAAATTGTCCTTATAGTTTGAATATGTTCAGCCTTTACACTTTCAGATGAGAGCTGGTCTCTTTGTGGTTTTGTGAAAAGTTGAAAGGARAGACAGTCTGCTGATACATCACTTTGGGGTTCTGTAGCTTGTATCACACWGYTGATGTAGCATTTTCTGCTAAATTRACTTTATTGAGAACAATGAGATGCTTGGGTTTGCCATATGTAATTGGGAAAAATTGAAATATATGTTTAAATAAGATACTGTGTTTTGTAGTATACAGTATTAACTTGGTTGGGAAAGGGCCTTGAAGATACAAACTCTTTTTTTCCATTCTTCCTGCTAAACTGTTCRGCCAGTACAACTTAGATTGTAATTTGGTTCTCAGTTCCTCACAGTTCTAGTCTGAGAGTAAGAACCTTAGAAGAAACACCTTATTAATTTTCAGGTAGTCCTCAGAACAAACACAAATTTTTTGAGTAAGCTGAGAATAAAAYATTGCTGCAGTATCTGTGAAAGCTGTTCTGTCATCCATATCACAGCGTGGGAGTCTGATATAGATTGACAAGCAGTCTTTATTGACCAGGACCAGTAATATTACCACATATGTACTGTCCTCAAACTCTCTAACAGTTGCATGCTAGTTACAATTCTAAAATTAGCTGCCCTGCAACCTACTAAACAAATGTAGTGTTGTGTCTGTACATGAGTGATAAGAGATGAAATAAATTTGTAGCTCTATCACTAACTAAAGAAAAAAGTATTTATCAAGTTACAGTCACTGAGCACATTATGAATGCATCTATCACTGATACTCACATAAACGTTCCTGAACAAGGTAAAAATCTTACTTTGTAGGCAGATACCCTTTTGGCCATGATACTGCTAATGGTATTTTTATTGTCCTGTTCAGCAATGAGCTTTACTTAAGTCAGCATCCCCTGTTTCCCAGGCTGAACACCTGTGAAGACCATTGCCTTGTTTCCTGGAGACCTCTGTTTTAATTCCTGTGTASATGAAATGAAGAGTTAATTTAACATGGAAAATATAATAGTGGTTTGAAAGAGGAAGTTCTTGTTGATCAGGCATCATCTGTAGGTTTGTGTGTTCAGAGCAGTAACACTTACCAGGAAGTAAATGATTCATTAAAAAAMCCCACARAAAGTATGTAGAAAAGATGCAGAAATGAGCTTCCTCTTAAATTAAAAAAAAGATACAAATTTTTTCTTATTTATTTGCTACTGACAAAAATCCYACTGAACTGTTTTTCCTAAATTCATGCTAATTTGAGCTCAAGACAATAATTAAGACACTAACTCTTTGGAATTTTGTATTATGCAGAYGAAGTGGAATTATTCCTCCATTCTCAAGGCATTTATTTTTGAAAGATTTATGTGTATTTAGACTTTACATTAGGTGAGGAGTATACATTAAATGGAAACCTTTTCTTTTTGGTGAGTGATTTTGATCAATGAAGCAGTAGACACTCATATGTTTTCACAGAAGTCTGTCTCGCACTCGCACTTCTCCTGGGTTTTAGGAGTGTGAGGCTGATGACTCCATAGTGCTGAGTCTGCCTGAAAGAGATTTCTCTTTCTKCTTCGTCTCAAACCTTTAGCTAATGCTGCCTTTATCTGATTGTCATTGCTATTAGTCCAGTGCTTTTTTTTCTTAGGACCTTTTGTGATCTGATTCCTTCATTTTTCTCCTTTACATAAAGTGTAAAGGATTAATGATAGAGCCTTTTAGTTTCCTTTTTCTTCTTCCTAGCACATGTCACAATGCCTTTTTCTATTCCGAGTTCTGTATCTTCCCAAAASTGGTGTATTAAAATAGCTTTGCTTTTATGTGCTCGTTATGTGAAAGTTTGCCATTTGTGTCTCAATCCAAAATAGGACAAACAACAACTGTTGTTACAGAATTRATAAGCTTTTCCTTGCATGAATGTCATAATCACACACCTAATATAGCAGAAGATATATTATGTCTCCCATTCCTTAAGATCAATACAAAAATATTTTTCTAAGAAATATCGCTTCTAGTATTTTATAATAAATAAGCTTTTCAAACAGATTCTATCTCTTGTGAAGAAATATGCAAGCATTTTCTCTCTCTGTTTTCAATTTTTTTCTTTTCCCCTGCCTCCATTTTCACATTATTTCAGATGGTTTAGGCAACTTTTCATCCTGCTTTTTTACAATGCAACTTTCTATATAARTGCTTCTTTATAATGCAACTTTCTATATAACATGACAATTTCTAGTGGTAGTGGACAGAAGTAGCAAATTGACATGCTGCCTTGAAGGGTGTTATTTTCTGTGTTTCTATTTAGCTAAGACAGCTTGACAGTTAAAAATCYAATCTTCTTCAACTTGTAGATTCAAGATGCTGCAAGTCAAGGCTTGAAATTTGTTGGAATTATACCTCAGTACCATTCCCAAAAGAACTGTCTTGTCAGCGCCTCCCTGACACCTGCCAGTAACAACTCTGTGCAATCAAGAGATAATAAAAATGTTTCAAATTACCCCGAGGATCATGCTTCAGTGGATGGTGAGAAAACAGACAGCATTAATGGCTGCAGTACTCCAACACAGAGTGAGGAAAACGCTGACCAATGTGCCACATCCAGAGAGGGCTGTAGAGGTGAAGGACAGGCTACTGAAGAGCTGAATTCCAAGTCTGTGAAAGGAACTGAAGAACAGTCTCAACAAGAGAACCCGAGTGTGAGAGAAGCAGCAGACAAGACGAATGGACTTGCAGAGAATGCAACACCAGCACGATGTTTAAAACCACTTACTGGCAGTAAGTACTGTACTGAGGTCTTGTACACAAAAGTCAAGTTAAAATTGCCTCAATTATGTTCCCAGTTCTTTTTGGGGGTGGGGATGCAGGGGGGATATTACCACTCAGATAGTGAAGCAAAGATGCTCCAAATGAGCCACTTAACCTSATTTCGGCATGGTTACACAGTTCACAACAACTGAGGACAAATCACATGGCAAAGGAAGAGATCATATAAGCAGGTGCAGCTTTGTTATGGCCCATATGTATGCCTGAGTGTAAAGACTGATTTTTGTCTGCTGTTCAGCTGAATTGGTTCATTTTTGTATTTGTTGCCATACCCTGAGAGCACTTGATCTTTGTATCCTTTTTGTCTGTTTGAATAAAAAGCCCTGCTAATCTGCCTGACTAGCTTTTGCAGCCATAGAAGGAATAATTCACAAGGGCTTATCACAGTTAGCTCCTTTGTAGCAGGTGAACAGATAGCTGGAATTAAAGCACCTCAGGAACAGCAGGAATATGTGTGATCTGGACTCTGAAGTCTTCTAGTATCCTACAGTCAGTCTGGGGGTCAGAGCTACAGTCAGAATTGTAATTACTGGAAAACAGCAGTTATTTTTATTAATGACTCATGTTTGTTAATTCATTATGAAATCTTGGTAATAGAGCCCATACTTATTTGTCGTCCRGTTATCTTTTCTTTTTTTAAAAAAACTTTCAGCCATGTACTAGTTTTCTTTCTTTCATTTCTTTGATATATTTCTCCTCAGCTGGGCTTTCCACTTTTTAAATGTCATTTTATGTCACCAAAGACCACGTGTCTCAGCTGAGGTCTCAAAATACCCTCCTTGTTTGTTGCTCARAGGTTACTTCTGCAGCAGGAGCTGTAGCTCAGATTAGCATGTAGATCAGAGTAATTTAGAAAACTGGAAGGAAAACTATTCTTGCCTATTTCCAGTTAAAACCTCAAAATACCTTTCTTTTCTATGTTAACACTCATTTCTCTTACTGCTTCCCTTAATTGCCGTATAAGCTACAGATCTGTGGAGGGGGAATGTAGGTGGAGTTTCTAAAGCTGGTGCTGTCCTTGACTTTAATTTATCCCTATTCTCTAAGACTTTACATAGTTTCAGTCAAACAATCCTACCCCTTTGGGAATTTTGTATATAGGACCAAGAACAACTTTGCATTGTACCTTGGATTATTGTCTTGGTTTCCATTGCAGTGTGGTGTAATTAGCCTTTGGATCCAATTTGGATCACACTCCAGTAACCTTCCAACATACTTTCTTCAGTTTTTTTTTGGGCAAGGTAGCACTCAGATTGGGTAAAAGCTTAGGTGTTTGAACAATTTCTTCTGGTCTTTAGCCGTAAGGGTGGGTTTTCACAACACTAGAATTTTACACATAAAACCTGTCTTGGTTTTATAGATAAAAACTAGTTATCTGCAAGTTTAACCAGATCARTTCTTTCTCTTTTTGTATATTCTGTCTTTGAAAGGAGTTAACTTAGCACATTTAATCATCTCTTTGATGCTATTCCTCTCCAGACAGAACATTCAAATTCTCTTGCTACAAGTAATCATGTTCTTAATATKTCTGCATAATGTGAAGCTGATCACCTCCAGTCTTCCCAAATTTCTGTAACAACCCAGGATTGCTGCTGATTTGCCAGAAAAGAGGGTTTGTTTAAAAAATGCATTTAGTTTCCTCAGTTATCTTTCTTAAGAGTGCTTTTTGGCATTATTTTTCATGCATTTTTTAATTGCTGAGCGATGCAAATACTTTCCAAGACTGAAGATCTGAGAAGGCAGTTTTATGTGATAGCTCATCTAAAGTAGAATTTTCCAAATCCTGTATAACACTGTTGATTTTTTTATTACTCTTGAATGAATTTTTGTTATTACAGCACTCCCTTTTCCTCCCATGGAAAATGTATTTCAGTTTTTTGGCACCAGTTCTCCATCCTTCCTTGGGAGTGTGAAGATTGAAAGCATCAGGTGGTTTTTTTTGCCTGTGTATTCTATAGGAAGTTGCCACTCTTGAACTCCTTCTCTTACATAAAATTTCATAAAATTTCATAAATTTTACTTAGATAAAATTTCAGAAAAAAAGTTAATATTCCTTACTATTTGTGAGATCTTACAAGTGTTCTTTATTTTAGATTTTTATATTGTTCAGGTGTTACTCTTATGTTTCTTCACTTGATTCCTGAATGTTCTGCAGTGCTTATTCACTTCCCCCATTTTTAAAAGGGCTTTCAAAGCAATGTTGAAAAATATTTGCCTGTGAACAAGGCACAGATATTCCAATGTTCTGCATTACTTAGAACCAAACTTAGGGGTTTCTTCGGCCATATTTGAGGATTTAGGATCACAGGAAAACTGTTGTCAGTACTGACTTGGRTTAGACAGGAAGGAACACCTTCCACTAGACTGAGTTGTCCAGGATTGGRGCAGTCACAGCTTCCYTGAGCAATTTGTTCCAGGGCCTCACCACCCTTACTGTKAAGAATTTCTCTCAAATATCTGATCTAACCCTKCYCTYTTTCCATCTGAAGCCATCACCCCATGTCCTATCACTTCATGCCCTTGTAAAAAGTGTCTCTCCAGCTYTCTTGTAGGTTCCCTTCAGGTACTAGAAGGTTGCTCTGAGGTCTTTCCAAGTTGAACAGCCCAAATTTTCYCAGCCTTTCCTCATAGGAGARGTACCTCATTCCTCTGATCATCCTCGTGGCCTCCTCTGGACCCRTTGCAAACATCCCTCCTGTGCTGGGGAGCTCAGAGCTGGACACAGCRCTGCAGGTGGGGTCTCACCAGAGCAGAGCAGCRAMATAGAATCCCCTCCCTTGCCCTGCTGGYCACGCTGCTTTGGATGCAGCCCAGGATATGAYTGGATCTCAGGRCTGTGAACACTCACTGCTGGACCATGTCTWGCTTCTCATAAGYACCACRAAGATCTCCGTTTTCACCAAAAGAYCGTTTGRGAAGTTGGAATCAAAATGATGATAAGCTTTCTGAATGTGCTTTTCTGAGCTAGGATTGTCATAATTTCATTCTTTCCAAACAAGTGGTAAACAGCAAGAGGATTCACAKTMATGTTTATWCCTTTCTACTCTATTTGAATTRTRGTTCATGTCTGAGATCATTAGGTCTCTTTTCATGTTGGTTACRAGCTTCCAGCTCTTCTTTTCAAGTGCTGCCAGCCTGTTTCTGAGCATCTCCTTTCTGGTATCTTTTTCAATTTACACACTGCTTCTTGCTCAGTGACGTTTGTTAGAGAGCAATCTTAACATTTCTCTTGACATCTCTTCCTTTACTTTCGCTTGAGTTTAGAATATAATACCTTGGAAACAAAAGGAGCTTACTGAGTGRAGGAATTTCATATAATGTCTTTACCTTTTATATTAAGATATTTGGGGAGAATTGTTGGTATTTGGAAGTCAATAGAAATTCTACTATTGATTTCCATTTGCATAAGAAGTAAAATAATAATGTCTAAAATTTTTTGTTGTTTCTTTTAATTAYGGTTATACCCTTCTGAGAAGGATATCTGCTTTTATAGTTTATTCCAGTTTAGCTTTGCTGTCATGCAGTAACTTTTTGCCTATAGTAAMTGCTCCTAAAATGTACTGAAGGAGACGTGGAAAAGAGTCTAGAAGATGTTCTCACTTTTAAGACCCGTCACAATCCCATTTTTAAAATTCATTTGCTGTTGTGTTAATGTCTCACCTTGGCTCAGATCCAGAGTAAATCAGTGAAGCAGCTACCATAGTCTCTACATGAATGATTCATTGCATTTTCTTGAGATGAGACTGCTATTGGCTTGTTCCATGCTTTAGTGTTATCAAAACCAAGTTATTTCATACTTTAATGGCCATGATCTACAGAATGCAATTCCTTCTAAATTTTTGGTAAGATTTCGTATTTGAACTGATGATTCCCACAGAGGAATGTTTCATTAGTACTCAGGCATTAGCATTACTGTCTTTAAATGTTTTATTATTAATAGTGAGTCCATTGTGRGTGAGAAGTAGTGTAACAGCAAACAAAATACTGTATTGGGTCTTGAGAGAATCCATTGCTGCAGAAATGTATTAAGGAGATAACCACATCCCAARGAATTTTTTACAGTTGCACAGTGTAATTGGGCAAGRTCAAACAATGAGTTGTACATTGCTTTAGGTGAAATTTTATGATACAGTTGTTGCATTATTCCATTGTTTTACTTTTTGGTAGAAGCAGAGATCTTCGCTCTCTTCAACAAGCCAAAAACCCCACAAAAATGCAGCCAGTATTACACAGTGACTATCCCTATGAGGATCTCCAGGAATGGGCAGACTGTCAACAGCTTAGAAGCAAATTGGCTGGAGCACATGACAGATCACTTCAGGAAAGGAGGCTCATTGGTAAACGCCATCTTCAGCCTTGGAATGGTAAATGGTATGGAAATTACAGAAAGCATTATGCTGTGATTATTTTCCTTTCTCCTCTAATAGAGGTCATTATCTTTGAAGAGAAGACATTTGGGAGGTGCTTTAATATAGGCTTGGGGCAGATTTGTATTAGATCAGCCTCTTTCAGTGAAATGGAATGAAAGTACAGAAAATATTTTGGCATTTGAGTAAGGAAAACAGATCATGTATTGTGTTTTATAAACATACTAGAGATGATCTTGTAATTGCAGAAAYACAGAGTTAATAAACAGTACCAAGTAAAGTGAATTAAACTAATAAGATTGCAAAGCAGATGACACAAATAGAAGGGTGACTTTGCTCTTAGCTGTGTGGCCACACACTGCATCTGGCYCTGATTGCAGGTCAGCGCAAGGACACTTGAATTTTATCTGGCCAACAAGAAGTCAGTTACTTCCAGTTCTTGCAGAAAGCCTTTCCACCTTGATGGCACAATGTTTTACACAAAATTGTCTTTTATGTTTGTTTCATCCTATCTAGAGTGAAGGGTAAATGTTTGTCTTAATTTAAGAAGGTGAAAAATCCTAGATTTTTGCATGTTGGGGAAAAGTGTCACTGGGCCCAGCTTAGTCCTATAGCCAGTYTGCACTACACTTGTGGCCACCATGGCTTTGAAGGTGAGCCTGCTGTACAGAGAAAGACTTTGGTGCCAAGCTGGGATCCAAGAGACACAACCAAGGAGTCGTGAGATCAATTGAAGAGAAGTACTTGAACATAAAAATGTTGAAGTTGCAGCTGGATTAATTTTACTGGAAAAGCATATGACTGGTATACTTCATGGTTAAAGTGCTTATGGCTGAGTCTTTCACCTAATTTTGGTTTGTTTTACAATGTGGTCACCCAGAGATTGCACATTGCTACTAAGATTGGTTGGTTTATGCCTCAAAATTATAGGGGAGCTGCTTCCAGAGCGTCTTCTTGCTGTTGGTTTGAATTCCAAAACCCAGGATAAAACACAGGAATATGAGTCAGTTCTGGTAAAAGTCAATCAGGAAATTAACAGGCAGTCCTAATTTTTCATTTTACAAACAAGTAGCATAAAAAAAGGAAGGTCTAAAGTTCATCTGATGGAATGCTTTCACACAGCTTCCTGGAAAGCTTGTAATTGCTAGTTAACTTGCTTAAAAACAAATGGTCATTTACTTTATCTATATAAATTGCACARAGGCAAACCTAATTGTCTCTATCAGGCTCAGTTATCAGGCTCAGTGGTTTTTTTTTTAATAATCTGCTTGTCAGTTCACTCTAAAATGTTTTAAACAGCATTTTTCCRTTATTTAAACTTTCAGAGTTCATTTACATAGCAGAGCCCTGTGGGAGGTTCATGTGCTTGGATACCAGAGTGAGGAGTGCTGGATAACTGCCTGTGGACATAGATAAAGTAGGCTTGAATGATGGCAATAAAGTTGCCAAAGGCAAACAGGACAACGAATTATGTAAAAGTGGACAGATTCAGGATTAATTTAGATTAGTGATTCGAAGATGAACAATTAATAAACATCTTTATTAACATTTTACARTTACAGGAAGAACAGGTTTTGAACTCAAAAAACTGAAACAAGGTTTCTAAAAGTGTATTATTCTATTAGAAGAACATTTGCTAAGAATATCTGTAAGTTCTATCAATTGCAGTTACATGTTTTATCATTTAAATCCYGAATTTTTTCTATGCTGCAGAGAAATGGAACATCTGTTTCACTCATATGCCAGTCAGTATCAAACAACACAGGGTAGGGACAAGAGAAGAAGTAGGGGTGTGAGGGCTTCTGAGTGCCTTACTTTTTTCTAGACTTCCATGGCAGCCTGTCCAGCTCTTCACAGCTGGTTTTRTTCACTGATTAATCCTCTTCCAAATTAAGGTAATACCAGCATACTTTTTTTAATTGGCTATATTACATTTCTTTGTTCTGGGGACTGGTTTTCTTTTTGGCTTTAAGTATGAATACATTATTTTGCTTATTAGAATTAAAAGCAGGGTTATTATCTTCCTCTTTTCCCCCTTGTCCTTGGAATACCCAATGAAGTGAAGATTTCCAGATTGTCAGTAGTCATAAATCTGTTTCTTCCTTCTGCTAACAGTTTAATAATTAGTCTTTAAAGGAGTTTTAAAGTTCACTGGTAACAATTGTTCCTTTTTGCTTATTGTACCAGATAATTATAAACAGAAATATTAACACAATTGCAGATCACAATAGGTAAAGCRTGCAGAATTGCACCATATATTAAATGTATTCAGATTTTGCTAGTAAGTTAGAAACAACAGCCTGCTTGGTCCTTGAATGTTCTCGTGTTAGCAKATAGCAGTTATTTATTTAAATTTCAGTTTGGTTACTTGCTGCTGCTTTTCACCCAACTCACGTAATTGATAATTCTGCCTGTAGTCCCAGGTGTAAACTGATCCTGCCCAGTGATCTGAAGTGACCATAGGAACTCACCTTTGCCCTCTTCCAGTGAGAATAGRGACTGTAGCAGCCAGCTACAAATTAATACCAAATGGAAAGGAAGTAACAGGTGGGGTCTCCTTCTCTCCTGTAACAGCAAGTCTCCAGTCAGCAGTGTGAGAAGGCAGGAAGAGTCAAACCTYTTCAAGGTTATATTTTGATGCCATAACAGAGTAATCACAAGCCTGTTCATCTTCAGTTGTTTTGAACTGCAGCTCTTTAAGTGCCTGGCATTCTTGTATTTGTTTTACCATTCTGTCTGTGAATTTTCTGCCTTTCAAATCTAGAAAATGCCAGCCAACCAGCCAGAAAACATTGACAGTACTTAAACACAAAGCGWATGAAACAAAACGTGAGTTGCTTGGAAGAAGAAAGTAGTCAGGTTTTTGAGAGAGTCCGATTGATTGTTATCAGCCTCCGACAGAGATGAGCCGGCAATGCCTTTGACCGATTATTGTCACCTTAGCCCTGAAGTACTGGGATTTTTATCATCCATAGGGAATTATTTTCTGTGTGTGTACTGAARGTGAAAAGATTCAGAAGGGGGGAGGAATGCAAATATGAAGCAAAGGCTGACATTCAGGTCACRTGCCCCATAAAGCCACAGAGAGCTATTTTTCCTCATTGAGAGCAGCAGCAGCCTAAAGGTTAGTTTTCCTAGATAAGGAGAATTTGTAGTTCAAAGACAACGAGGGGAAAATTGTCGCCTGCTAAGACAGCTGTCATGGTAAAGTAAGTAATCTTTTCCCAAATACCTCCTGTAAATCAGAAACAAGAACATCAAAATAGGTTTTTGTCAATTGAGCTACATCAAATATTTATACAACCCAGTGAAAATAGCTTTTTGTGCACAGTAGGATACCTTAATAAAAGATGCAGTGGTAATGGAACATTTTCAGAGGAAGGACAGTGATTGTAGCCTCTACTTTTGGAGTTTTTTCTGTAAGAAATAGTGAAGTTCAAGGGTAGAGATTGGGAAATTAATCTACAAGCAGCAAAGTCAAAATGTTTTGTTTATTAGCATTTCTTACTGCCCTGTTGCAAGTGGACAAATGTTTGGGATTTCAAAGGAGCTTTTTAACTTAGTCTAAGTTCCGGGAGCTAAATCTCATTAAACAAAGAGAGTACCAAAAACGAATACATCGGACTCAGGAAATACCTTGGATGAGAAACAGTGAAAACTGGAAAGACCAACTCATCATCTGAAGCTTTAGATGACTGATTTTTGTAGACAGGTTAGGTAACATCCAGCTGAATAAATGTAGGCATCTGCCCTGCAGCAATCTGTGGATGAGTTGTCACCCCAAAGTGCCAATATAATCCATGGAAATCTAAGCCTGGACTGATATAGACAGGGTTTGTGTTAGGATCCTACATCAGGATATGCAAAAGAGATCAGATGTAGACAAGACTGAGAGAGATACTTGGTGCTTCCTTTGCCTTAGTCTTCACAGACACAGGCAAAAATTGCCCCTGTGTTTAAACAAAGGCCAAAAGGACCTACAGGGAAGAAAAGGCCAGGGACCTWCAGGCTGATCAGCCTCACTTCATTTGTGGGTGGATCACTGAGTAGGTCCTCTTGGAACATGTGTCTGGACATGTGAAGGAGAAGACAGTGATTGGGGACATTTGGTATGGATTTAGCAAGAGTAAAACATACTTGAAAATGAGTGTTCTCTGTGATAAAATGACAATTTGTGGATGAAGGGAAAGCAGTAGATGTCATTTTAGATGAATTCATCAAGGGAATTTGGCAGTGATTCCTGCAGTGTTTTCGTATCCGAGTTAGGACCATGCAGCCTAGATGGGTAAAAATCTGGTTAGGCTCAGAGGGTCGTGGGTAATGGGTCACACTTTACCTGGAGTAAAAGTGAAGTATCACAATGATCTATCCTGGTGCCTGTTGTGTTTAACATTTTGATCAGTGATGCACAGGAGGCACCAAGGCTTGCTTTTGTCATGTTTGTGGATGATCCCATACTCAGGAGGCAGCTGATGTGCCACAGAACTGGGCTGCTCTCCAGGAGAAGCTGGGCAGGCTGGAAAAAAATGCCAGCAGGAGCTGTTTGAAATTCCATGAGGACAAATGTCCTGCCTCTGGGAAGGGAGAGGCCTTTTCACTAATCCAAGCTGGGGAGCAGCTCTGTTGAAAGGTCCAGGGGAATGTAAGTAGGCAGCAAGCTGCAGATGAACCAGCACTTGGGGGAGTGAGTTCAGCCTGGACAAGGGACAGCTGTGGGGGACCTAACAGTGCCTGGCAGTGCCTCTGAGAAGACCATCAAAAAGATGGGTCCAGGCCCCTTTTTGAGGTGTGTGGTAAGAGGATTGGAAAAAATATACCTAAAGTGAAATAAGAGAGGACATAAAAAACCACTTTCTAATCRTGAAACGTCACTCTCTGGAAAAGGCTGTCCAGGAAGTTGTGCCATCTCARTTCTTGGGGATTTTGAAGATGCAACTAGATAAAGCGACGAGCAGTCTGGTTTGCRAGTGTATTGAACCTACTTTGAGCAGGTGGTCGGACTAGAGACCTCCTGAGGTTCCCATCCAGCTGAATTCTATGATTCTATGAAACYTTAGATCATGTGCATCTCACCTAGTGGGCCAGCTTTAACACGTGACTGTCAACTTAAGTTGCCCTTAGATCTAGAGCACCTGTGTGATAAAGGTACTGCAGACACACTCAGTGCATSTGTCCCTGTCCTTGCCCTTCCACACCTGTGTGTAAGAGTTTCTCTGAAATTSTTGCTGATCCTGACAGCATAACATGGGTTATATGTGCCTTTTCTCCAAAATAATGATGCTGTTAGCTTTCTTTCTGCTGCATTCTCCTTTCCCCCATTATTCCCAGCATTCCAAATGCTTCACATGAAAAGGAATTAATGATCCAGTTATTCTTTCCTGTGCCTCCCTTTTTCTCCAGAAGAGAAATACATGACGTCTAAAAGGTAAARTGTGTGACCGAGGTGTGAGATGTGAGAACTGGGAGGTATTCRTTCATGGCATGGGCATTTAAAACACTGTGGTGTGACAGGTAGACAGGAGGACGGTTCTGGGTGAGAGGGAAAATCTCAGTGGTTGTCATCAACCAGTTTCTGTGGAATTTTTCACCTGCATCACTCTGTTGAACAGACACTGTTCTTTGCATTTGCAGCTGTCTTTCCCTCATCATTTTCCTCTTTCAGTTTTCTCATTTAAAAATCAATGCATTATATGATTGATGGATGTAGCCTTCAACAGTAATCATTGTACATCCAAGAAGGAAGCAAAGAGGAACCATTTAGGCTGGAAAAGACCTTTAKGATCAYRAGTYCAACCATAAAYTCAGCACTGCCAAGTGAAGTTTCTGCTGCCGTAGGGTCTCACGAGCTCAGCTATTGGTTTCTAAAACAATTGCATATGTGCCATCACATTCCCATATGTGGAAGCTGTGAATTGCATGAGTGGAACATGCAGCAGAATRAAACATAAAGGATGATTTACGAGTGAGTGTAAACACACGCCTGCTGATTGTGTTTTGATCGCTTATTAATTAGCTGGCAAAKGCAGGGGGCGAGCTCAAGCTGCAGTTGTGCCAACAGTGTGACACTGAATTTCATTAAGGGAATTCACAATACAGGAGCAGTGCACTGGTGCTGTACAAAGCTGCCCTGGCGGGATCTGGATGTCTGTGTCTAGTAGGGATCTGCTTTCAGTCTTAGATGCTGTTTTGTCATCCCTGCTTTGGAAAATTAAAGGGCTGTTTGTACATTATGCATCCTGAAATAGATTTGGATGCAGGTTTGGGTGTCAGAATKTGATATTTCACAGAAGTTGAGTTGGTTCCCCCTTTGTAGCGTCAGGGCTAACAAAGTGCTGTTTTTGAATGCAATCCAATAATTAAATCTTGTACCCTTTGGTATGTGGCAMGCTTGCTC
This sequence comes from Malurus melanocephalus, assembly GCF_030028575.1. Lineage (NCBI taxonomy): Eukaryota > Metazoa > Chordata > Aves > Passeriformes > Maluridae > Malurus > Malurus melanocephalus. The sequence goes on from NW_026623547.1 coordinate 580,866, forward strand.
TCCCTGTGTTTTCAAACCTGTAACCCAGTTGCTTAGTGATCTGGCCTGTTATTTCACAACAAAAATGTCTGTTCTTCTCACTTGGATGAGAAATCTGTCTGGATGACAGGAGTTACTTTGAGCTTTGTAGTCCAGCTCATCCACCTTGGAGCAATGTGTAATCCTGGCTTGCTGTAGTGATGAGGAATCTTCATCTCTATTTTAAATCGAGTTGCAGGAAAGCTGCCTGTGGAAGCAGTGTGAAAGTAGACAGAGTATATTCTTCTACTTTCAAGTCTCCCAACAGATTCTCAAGTTGATTGAATCCCTAGTAAGTGGTTTACAACTTTCTTCTTCACAAGTGAGCAAAAAAAAAAAAAAAAAAAAGCTGTGTTAATTTAGAGACAAAAGAGACAAATATTTGCATCTCCTCACTTGCAGTTTAATGACTCGACTGCAACAGCAGCAGAAGAGAGGTTGTGCATTGACACCTGCAGCAGCAGTCTTGCTACAGTGTGTGTGTGTGTAGACATAAGCCTCCAAGTGTAGAAGTCTGGTCTGTTGGGGGCTTTGCCTGCAACAAATTTGTTATTTCCAGATAATAAATTGAATTTAGATCGTATAATGACATTGGAAGATGTTGACTGAGATTGTGTCTGCACGAAGTAAGAAGCCTCTTAATCCTCTTCACTGCCTCCTTTGTGAAAATTGTTTCTGAGTTTGATATATGTTTTCCCTTGGAGGCAGCGATTCCTTCCTGCTGGCATTTCTTGACCTCGTAATATCCACAAGGAAAGCAGGATGACCCYGATGAAACACCTAAACAGGCTTATCCAGAAGACTCCCCTGTCAGTTCAAGAATCTGTCAGTTTGGCATGTGTGACTGCATTTCAAAAACATGTATCATACCAGTTCAAAGAGTATAGTGTTGCTAGAAATATAAGGATACTATCGTGCAAAATACAACATTTGGGGAGGGGATAAGCAAGGTCTTTATCATCAGTCATACAGGGTAAATATATTGTTCATATTAGAAAGGCTGAAAAAGACGCTTTTTGACAATGTGAGAAGAGTTTTCTCTGTTTGTAAAGAGCACAGTCCTGCTTATTTACAGTTTTCCTAAACATAATTCTATTGTTCCATCAATCAGCTCATTTTAACAAAGAAAAGTAAGTTGTTGGGTTTTTTTTTCCCGGTTACTCTGATTCTGTTCTGTCATGGAGGTGTCGAAACCTAAGTTCTGGTCTATGGGAGCGATTGCTGGTTGTGAGGTGCATGGCTGAGTTAAAGGAGAAAGTGCTGCTTGAGTAACTTTAAGAGTATGTGTTGTCTGAAGATAGGCTGAACGTGTTGGGAATGCAAATGAGAACAGAGAGGCACTAAACCAGATGGTCAAAATGCCTTCATAAATTGATTAAATAGTTATGAATGTATCTTTCCTTTCACACTGTTCAGATATGCCAGATCATCCTTAGTCCATGTAGATCACTGTAGCTGCAGTGGCTGGTCCATATGCAGGGTTCTGACTTGTGTGAATGAATGGATTTAGTCACAAGTATCATAAAAATAAAATCAGTATGCCTTCAAAACTCTCTGAAAATAACACATTGACATAATACATGGTCTTCAGCATGTTTGYAGCTTCAAGCAGGTGAGCAGTAGTGCTGAACTGAGGACTGAATCCCTTTTGCCTGCTCAGAGTGGGACAGCTGTGATTTCTGATGGCAGAGAGTGGAATAACAGACTGGACAGTGAGGTTTGCTATTGGGGAGTAGGATTGCTCTTAAGAATTGATAGAGAGACAAGTCTCATTCATTTAATAGAGCTGGACAATCAGAGAATGTCTAGGAACCTTTTAGTAACATCCTTGGAAGAATATGTTATTAATAGATTCAGATGCCTCACTATACATTGAGTGCCTTTCATAAAGCTTACAGATAACCCTGTGTTTTCACAGATTCTTTACACGGGACAGTGGATGGGGTATTTCTCTTTGAAGATGTTGCTGTGGAAGACAGTAAAACCGTGCAGGGCTATGATGCAATTGTGGTAGAGCAGTGGACTGTCTTGAAGGTATGTGTACAATCTTTTTTTTTTTTTTTTTTTTTTTTTTTTTTTTTTTTTTTTTTTTTGTAAATCAGTACACTCCAAGGCTGTGAGACAGACTGTCATGTACTGCTCTGTGCTCCACAATACCACAGGCAGCTGAGGTAACAGTAATACCAGTTAACCACGCTCTGGGTTTGCACAGTGCTCTTCTGATCTTGATAAACCTCATGCTTTTTTGGGAGGGTAGGAAATGTGAGTGACAGTGAGCAATGGAACTCAGGACTGTCTGTCTCGAAATTACAGATGTCTGCTGGGTTAACTGCAGAGAGGATCTCCATTGGTTGTCAGGGCAACATGATCACACAAGTCACTGTAGCATCGCAGTTCTGAAGGAGGCAGCCCTTTAGGTAGGCAGGCTCAGCTGCAGCAGRAAAGCAGAGAGAACTGCTTTGGCTCTGTCTGACCTCTTTCATATGCTAAAAGAACTGCGTATTCTGGATAGGCCCCTGTAACCAAACCACGTGTGTCACAGCTTGGCCTTCTGCAGATCCAGGTGCCCACGCAGATCAGTAGAGACACTGCTTACACCAGATTGGTTGGTACCGATCTTCCACAGCAAATTTGATACACACAATACCCATGTATTTGAGAAGCTGGGCTTCTCAAATTCTTTGTGACTTAAAACAAAAAAAACATGGAGGGAAAAGAAGCAGTTGCATAACTCTTAGGAGTTTTTTTTTTTTGTTCTGATGTCTGCTAGAAATAGGTACAGTGTATCTATAAAGGCAATACCTTACTGTTTCACTGGGAATAAAACTGGTGTAAAACCCTTAGATAAAATCCCTTCTTCTGGCACACACATGCCAGAAGAACAGATTAAGAGAAAATGGGGCAGATGCTAGAAAAAGTGTGTAAAATTCCAGGAGACTAGGATTAAGGGTTTTGTTATTAGATGATGGTTTTGTAATGCAGCAAGAAATGGCCAAATTGTGACAGCTCCAGACAACTTGCAGAGCGGTTTAGTGCGCTAATAGCAGCTTTTCTTGTTGCTGATATGGGTCTGAAAAATGATTCTTTTATTACTTTAAATGTTATTCCAGTTATGACAGACTTGACTGTAAATTCTTGTTTAGTTTTAGGGTCAAATTGTGATGTTGCCACTYAGGAGCAAGGTTTTGGGATAATGACAGACGGTTTCGTGAGTGCATTAGGTCAGGGCTGATCAAGAAGGCAAACGTTAAGAAGCATTAATGTTAACCATATGTTTAAAACTGTTAGGAAATGAACAGAGGGTGAAACAGCAAGTATGTGCTACTGCRTACTACTGTGTAAGCTGTTTGACAGCACCTTATTTCAGAAGGAAATGTTAGCACTGCAATTGTTCAGAGAACAGCAGTGGGCATGGTAGTGATACAGCTTCCATATTGGGAAGACTGTATATGGTGTGTCCTTTCAGCCTGGAAAAGAGAAGAGTTAAAGGAAATGGAGTAAGTGGAGAGCTGCTAAATAATGGTAACAGGTAAATAGGGATTGTTTGCCATCTCTTCAGTGTAAGAACTATGTGCCAAAGTGCACTAGTCAGTGCCAGGTGCAAAGCAAACAAAAAGGAGATATTTCAGATAATTATTTATGCAGCAGATCTGTGGAACTTCTTCCTGAACAAGGTTTTGGGTTCAAGAAGTTTAGAGGATCTTGTATTCATACAAACATTTTAATTCAGATCAGGAGTGCCTCTTTGAAGTGAACCCACTCACTCACCCTTAATGTGCCTCACTTCACCTCACAGAATGTTCTCACAGTGTGCAAACCAAAGTTAGGCATAATCTGTGTGAACACARGACAGCTTCTGTCAAGCTGCATGACAAGGATCTTAGGGATCCTGTGCTGGCAGAGTGCTGACCAAAACACCAGGACACAGCASAAGAGTTATTTTCTAGTAGGGCCCTTTGAAGTGTTAGAGCCCTYGTAGGTGGAGAATCATTTGCTTTCAATTCTAGCAATGCCTTGCTGGAGAGCACAGCTGGTCRACAGATTAAGGAATGAACCTCCTAATGCCATCTGGTGTGTCAGGAGAAGCTGTGCTGCTACACACCATGTCTGTGAGGGCTAATGCGGAGAATCTCCTGTTCCAGACATAAGATTTGGGATGTGCAATTTCAGAAACTGACTGATAGCACATACACAGCTTGTYGGTGTGATCAGATTATTCTCTGCTGTAATTAAAAATTTGGATGCTGGGTATACCCTGGCAGTTTTGCTCTTTTGAGATCAAGTGTGGCTGTTCTGTGGACATTATGAAAATGTTCCCCACCAAGCTGAAAGTGGAATAATACAGGGAAGAAAAAACTTGCTGAAGGACAAATGTTGAGGCATTAGGGAAGTCTTGCAAAGAAAGGTCTTACCTATATAGAGAAAGAGCAAAGCTGGCCACCTYGGTTTTCTCCTTCTGCAGTTTAAATAACTGCCAGGATATTTCATGCCTCATGCTTTCTGAGACATAATAGGTAATAGGGGGGTAAAGTCATGGAATCAGTGAAAGAAGGACTGGAAACTGGGGGATCTGTACACACAGTGTCACACCCAGAAGACCAAGTGTTTAAGCCCTGTTGGAATTCACCTGTATTTATCATCAGCGTGGAATGATGAAGTGGCAGAGAAAGGGACTGTACAAAGGGGAAGAAGACAGTTCAGTAGTGACAGAAGATGTCCAAGAGCCAGTAAAGGCTTTCTTTCTGTTGTGTTACAGAGATAGTCACGGAGCAGTGAAATGACTCATTATGTAGGTTGGGTTTTTTTGGTATGCATTCTTCTCTGATCTACATTAACCTTCTCTGTTGTTTCCATTTGTACCAAGRCAGTGGAAGAAGCCCTGCTGGGCAATATGACATAAATGTATATAATGGATCCTTACTTTAAATTTGTACCATATTTGGTTATCTGCATGAGCTTTGGAGTTGTTCAGATGTGGTCTGAGCTGAATGTAAATTTATTGTGCTGTGTGCTAATTAAGAAGAAGAAACAAAAGAATCCCAGCTGCAACAAAAGAAAGCTTTTTTAAAAGGAGGCATGTAATATGTATCGATGCCCTTTAGAAAGAAAACCTTTCTAAATGAAAAGGTAAAGGTTTGCTGTTTAACCATAAACACAAAAGAGAGGGGTTGGCACACCTCTTAGCAGAGAAAGTGCTGCCTTTTTAATTGCTAGGGCTAATAGAGAAAACAAGCTGAACAGTGTGATGCRCTCAGTATGTGTGTAAAATGTCAGTTTGTAGAGGATGTAAAGCTCGCAGCTGTCACAGTATGTGGTCCCGCCAAGCAGCAGACAGGATGTAATAGCTCTGAGTAATTTAACTCTTTCTTCTCAAAGTAGAGCTGTGGTATCCTCTACAAATGACCACAGGACTTGTTATGACAAAATACTGCWCTCATCCTTATCACTTTAACTCTAAAAATGTCAGGACATATTATTTCCACTGCAGTCTCTGAGATCTAGCCCTAAAACTTGTTTGATGGTTTTAATTCTGCTTGTGTAGGCAAATGTGGGTAGACAGTTCTGATTAATCAGAGCCTGCATGATTTCCCTCTCCCCATCTCTAAATCTGTCACCTTCCCTTTCCCATTACCCAAGACAAAATAGCTAATACTGTCTTTAAAATTGAGTGCTGTAACATTTGTTTTAGGTTTCTGCATTGTKCTGCCTCTGAAGCTGTGTTCATTTTGAAAATATTGTCCTTAATTTACATGCATATTCTCATTGAAAATCTTGAGCTGCTGATTCATCACTTTGTATTTGCTGCTRTACCATACCTTTGGTGTACTGACATGAATTAAAATCTCAAATAYATTGTGGTGGTGCCATTTCCTGGCAGACTTGAATGGGGTCAGTCTCCACTGTAGACACGGTAAACCTTTTAAAGTGCGACATACCAAAAGATTTAAAAATTTATMTCTGCTGAGCCTAGGTTGCAAGTTGCCTTAATGTAAGCCTTGAAACAAATTCTCTGGAAATGAGGATTTGATTTGTCTGTAAATCTGATTTAGGTCATATGTCAGTTAAGCTATGTTCTGCTGTCTCCGGCCAMGGGAGAAAGGCGTGACCAGGTCAGCCGAGGAGCTGATGGGGATGGACATGGAAAGCCCAGAGGAGTCACGTGTGTGACCCTCTTTACCACCCAAAGGACAGATGTGCTGCCTGGGCATAATATTTCAGCAATGTCTGTTGCTGAGTGCTTGTTGCTTTTTAAGAAGAGCTGAACAAAAACCTTCAGGAGCCTGTTATCTTCCAAAGATTTTTRTAATTCTTCTTTCATTCCTTCATATAAGACACAAAAGCAGCATATGTACATACATATTTGTCTGCTGACTTGGTAGACATAGGTTTTATACAGGATTAAAATCCACAGCTTAATCTTCCATTGGTTTTGATGACTAAATTAATAATAAAATCTAGCAATATGAACTTGGAATGTCCCTGATAATTTATTGTAGCTCTGGGRGTATTAAAAATCTAACAAGGTGAAGGCTTTTTCCATATGAGTAAAGGGCACCTGAAGCAAACAGACTGAAAAGCACAGTATGGATTAACAAAAACCTTCCTAGCTGTCACAGTTTTCTAAGAATTAGTTCTCTGCTCACCCAGAAAATCTTTCAGGGAAAACGGAACATCCCAGAT
>NW_026623547.1:590209-747174 GCF_030028575.1 Malurus melanocephalus
TTAAAAAAAAGTGAATACAAAATTACTCTTTTCCTCTGCACCTGGCCCCCAGTGTATTGTTTGTTTAGAAGCGTTTTTGCTTTAGAAAGCATTTAATAGGACACCAATTAAAGGTCTGTATAACTGTGACTCCTGCTGGCACACAAATTCTAGTCSTGGGGTAGGATTACAACTGATGATWCAGGAGGGGGAGGGAGAAGTCATTTCATGTGGTCTTAAAGCTTCAGTTACCTGTGTTTGCAAGTCAGGAATTTGAAGCCCATGTGGATTACACCTGTTTATTCTGGAGTGACTCCTTTCCCTTGTCTGTCATCTTCAAACTCAATTATTGRGAGTAGGCTATTCCCCAGGGAGCTTGGGATAAGGTGCAGTGTCTGACTTCGAGTTGGAGTTGGAGAGAACTTGTTAAAGGGCCTGAGGAGCTCAAGGAGGRTGCACCTCTGCATCATGTACACACTTTGTGCCTCCAGACAGGCACACTGGGGTGTTGAATAGCATCACATTGGAAAAATAAGAGATCACCTTTTTGTAATAACTGCATACAATTCTTTTAATAGATTGTTTGTTTTTGTCTTTTTTACATTGCCAGATTTGAAAAAAAAACCCCATTTTTTAGGGCTAATTGACTTAAATTTATTTTCTGATAACTGTACCCTTTTGAATTTGCTTACCTGCTTGTTTCCTTTCTGCACCACTGGGTTGTGAAATACACCATCATCTGCTGCAGATGATGCTTAATCCTGACAAGTCAGACAGGTCCAAAGCCAGCCTTGTCTCACTGCTCAGAGCCTGCAGGGACAGGGGGCTGTGGCAGGAGTGATGGCGTGTCCCTGAGACAATTCGGCTTCTACAGCGGCCAAATGAGCTCTGCGTGGTATTGATGTCCTTCCTCATTGCCGTAATCTCCCTCTGATTTCTGACATTTGTTGCGCATCCTGATGCAAGAAGAAGGTTCTCCCTGCTAATCACCCACCTTAGGCAATGAATTCAAAATAGAAATCCTCTTTACAACACAAGATGTTGCTCGGGGCACAAACAAGGTCTGCTGTGCCAGTCTTTCCTGATCTGCTTCCACCCTCTAAATGAGTGAGCTCCTTCAGGTTTTTCCTCTGCAAACACTGTTTGATGGGGGAGTGTTTTAGACAGGTCCTTTTATGTGGCACCTCATGAAGAGCTTGTGATGGTGGATGCTCTGACCTTATTCTTAATCATCATGTTGCATATTTTCATCTTTATTTTTTGAAGGCGTTGTTGACCAATCTCATAAATCTCACTGTATTATTAGTAGTCTTGAGGCATTAGATCTTAAAGGCATCTAGATACATCATGACTTTTTTATTACCTTTGGACTCTCTATTTTAAAATCTGGAAAGAGGGCAGAAATRCCCATCTTCCAGAGGAAAATGGGAGTCAAAGCAAACTCCGAATCTACCACGATCACAGCTGCAGAGTAAGTCCTGATTGCTCCAGAGGACATGAGTTAAGGGCCACGTGGTATTGCTTCTCTCTTGCAGGATTTCTCTTTCCTCTCCCAGATTTACAAAGTCCAGTTTATACAGGGTGATATTATAAAGCAGTTCTGCCTCTAAGCCCCCACAAGCCTCTGTTCAGAAGGAACATTAGTAGCGTTCTCTTGCAGGCAGTTTCTGGGGCAGAGATTTTAAACATTCACCTTTTAARCAGGAGTGATACAGCTTCTTCAGCTCTTTGCACTTGTAGTCATGATCAGGTTTTTAATAGGTAGAGTCAGGCAGGCATTCAGTTATGAAGATACAAGTGACCTAAATTATATTCGTTAGAAGAAAGGAACAGCTGAGATTGGAATTCACTAAAATACCTTGAAATAACTACAGCAGGATTTGGATTAGTTCTGATCAAATGACTATTTCATTACTGTGGAATAAATGGATTTTTTTGAGCTGCAAAACTATTGTGCCTTCCCCAGTGTTGCGAATTGGCAGTTAAAACTCCTTATGTGCACGTGAAACCAGTATAAGTGCCTGAGCTTTTTGGCAAATGTAATTATTATTCCAGTCAAGTTAAGTTATATTTGTAGAGACTAGTAGTTACCATTTGTCTGCTTTGTGTTTATTAAAATTAAAAACTAGTAAATATGCTCTAGCATCTATTCATTAAATTCCTGGCAGTCTTGGCAATTAGAYACCTCACTGGAATAATCTTTGTTGAAACCTCCAGTGGTTCTTTCTGTGTGATTGCAGGGTCTGCCATTTAGTTGAAAGAGAATGAGCAAGGCTCTGCTGGGTACATGTGCAGCAGGAGCCAGACTCCTGCACTGAAAGGCAAAGCTTTTCGTCTTGCCCACAGRTTTCCTGATTCAAAATAAGAAGGCAGCGACGCGTATTTATGGGTGATAAAAGGAATAGACTCGTACTTACATTTTTTTGTTGCTATTGTTGGCTGTTTTCCCTTTGATCCATCAGGGTGGAGTAACCCAGCTGATTTCAGGGCAGATATTCAGGATTTGCTGAAGCCTAAACAAGTGCAGAGTCTTGAGTGTAGCAATGCTGTCATTTTTTAACTACTTGAACATTTTTCTTGGGAGGAGATAATTGATAACATAMAATGAATTTATCCTGTTCAGATCTGGAATCATCTAAAGCTAGATGGATGAGTCAGGCAGTGTAAAAACAAGATCACAGATGTTTACCATTTTAAACAAACTCCTTTAACAGTCTGGGATGTATGGCGGTCGCTCATTTGTCTCATGTTTTTGAACGTTTTCCTTCCTACCTAGCTGAACATAAAACATGACCCACTTCAGTGCAAAACCCCTTTCTCCTTCAGAAAACCCACACACGCATTTTTTGGGGTTTTTTTTTTTGGTGTCAAGCTGAATGTTGCACTCCAAGTGATGATGCCAACTGTTGCTTTTCCTTCCCCAGGGAGTTGAAGTGCAGACAGATTACGTTCCGCTGCTGAACTCCCTCGCCATGTACGGCTGGCAGCTGACGTGTGTGCTKCCTACTCCCATTGTGAAGACAAACAGGTAGGGAGGGGGTGGCTGCTGCCTTTTGGCCAGGGAAGTTGCWGTACAAGCACCACAGTCTGCACAAGCAATTCCCTGTGCAGTCAGAGTGGATTTCCTTGCAAAGCCTGCTGCAGCTGTTCTCGGGGTTTTCTGAGCATCACAAGCCACATGTGGCAGGAAGCACATGTCTGGTGGGCAGAAAGACTGCAAGGTGGCAGTGTGGTTTCTGCATGAATTTTCTGGGTGTTTTTTCTGCCTCTCTGTAAACTCCATGTTTGTAAAATTCCTGCTCAGGGCCTTCTAATAACGTCCTTTAGAGCAAAGATAAAAYGTGTGATAATGTTTGGAGTGATAATGTTGTCTATCTGAAGAAAAGTAATTTTATTCTTAATAGATGTCTGTCTAATGCTGCTGATACAGTCTAGCTGAGCAGAACCCTKTGAGATTAGTATGTCACTGCTCTAGTAGCCTTGTGTGCAGATATAATAATTCTGTGGTCTGTTTTGCTATTATTMATATTCTGAGTTTTTAAATATAAATGCAAATCACATAAAAATACTCTTCATAACTGGTGRAAAACAATCATCCCACTTGTTAATCTTGAAGATGGTGCTTTCTGAATTTTCACTGGTAAGGAATATTTATATGCACACCAATATAATCAGTCATGATTGTTTTATCTTAAAAGAGTAAAAATATATAACTCTTTATGAGATTTGGATGAAGACTACTCCCACACGTAAAATCCTAAAAAGTAGAGGCCATCTGTGTTGAGGGGGAAACGGTATTTAAGTTTTTCATGTGTGTTTAAATATAAGAATGACTAGAAAATCACAGTTATGATTTGTAACCCCTGGCTCTTAAAGATATATATATATATATAAACATATATATAAAAATTTTCTTTCTTCTCCAGCTTTCTGTATTCCACTCATACCTTGAGTAAGAGAGGTCAGGTTGACAGTGCAGAAGGGCACCCAACTGTTCCTCCTGCCATGCTGCAGACTGACAGGGAGCACCCAGCCCCATTCCAGATCAGTGCCCTGGGAGGGAGGGAGGGAGGGAACACCCCGGTGTTGCTGAGACACACAGGCACTGGGGTTTTTGGTTTTATTCCTTTTTGATCCAAASAATTTATTCTGTGTTTACACACTARTGCTAAAACAGTCAGCAAAACTGTGTCACAGGCTGACAGGCTCTATCAGTCTGAACATTCCCCTCTCCCTGCCCCCCAAAATACCAGGCTGCTCAGAGACACCRGGGACAGGCAATGTAAGGATCATTCTTCATTTTATTCTTCTTTGACCTGCAGAAATAAATGACTGAGATGGATTTTCTCTTTGAATGATGGTAGATGTGAATTTAATTCATTCTCAGGAGTGTGCATTTGTTTCTTTTCAGGGAAGGGAATTTATCTACAAAGCAAATTGTATTTCTTCAGAGACCCTCTTTGCCCCAGAAAGCAAAGAAGAAAGAATCTAAGGTAAATAACCTTGAGTTTCTGGTTTCTTTGGGTTTTGCTGGTGGTATTTTTCTATTGAAATTGATTTCCCATAGAAGTAAAATGGCTTATTCAATGTTTCTGCAACACAGTAGCGAGACATAAGGAATGAAGCTCTTCAAATGAAAGAAACAAAAAAATGCTCAAATAATGTCAAAGCCCTGAGATTTCATTCCMTGTTGAACTCACAGCAGCAGAAGAGATGTAGATTTTTCTTCATGTAAAGCAGCCATAAACCTCCATTTAGACCCAACATTCTCTCTCCATGTTCAGTGCCTGCAAGGTAGAACCAACACTCTGTTCTGTCACCCATTTCCTGTTTTTTTTCTGTTAAAATCGCTCTCTTGTTCTTGCTTTCTCTCTTTGTTTTGGTAGAACCTGGCACAATAYAGGCCTGATCTTGGATGATGTTTCTGTTGTGTGAGTGTGAAAGAATTCTGTTGCAATTCAACGAAAAAAATTCTCTAGAATTCAGTTAAATCATCCAAGGATACAGCTGACAGCTAATGATGTATGGATGTGGTTACATATATGTATTCCCATTTCCATTTTTAAACACATAACTACGGGAACCATTGCCCACACCTGTCACAGTGTACAGCTGGAGAGAGAAAAGCAAAGACTGGAAACTGAGAAAGTGATGACCTTCCTACAGCAGTCAAATTTACCTTGTCCTTTCTCTATGCAAGGATCAGAAAGCCAGATGAAGTATGGAAAAGATCTCTGAAAGCAKGCAGTGATGAGGTTGCTGACTAATTCAGCCTTGTTTTTGTTCTGGGTCTGTGGGCTTTGGTGAGTGCTGCCAGCCCAGCATCAACCTRCATGAGTGGGTGCTTGAGGCAACACAGAGCTGAGCTGCAGTAAGAGATGGGAAATGCTGAGCAGAGCTGAGCACCAGGAGCATTTTACCCAATTTAGTTTAGATAAATGCAGATAGCTTTCATCTGTGAAGTTCTCACTGTTTTGGAGCCTGGTTTTGTGAAAATCGTCTTTTTGATACCATGCAGACCAGGAGAGTGTTTGAACTGACTGAASTAGGAGAGAACTGCTGGGAGTGTGACTGTGATCTGGATTTATCCTCTCTCATTAGCAAAGCTGGAGCCCAGAATATTGTGTGAACACATAAAAAAGCCCATCTTCCTTGTTTTTTCTCTTTGTTTTCAGGTGATTAAAAAGATCTTGGGATGAATGTTAYAGTGCCTGTATTTGCTCATTCTTTTCCTACCGCTGTGTGGAAGGGATGGGAACCCATATGTGGTTGCTCATCTTCAGAGAAACTAGAAGGATGCTGATTTCTTAATGACACATACATACCATCCAGATGACTTAAAACTTTAAGTTTTTTTCATTCTGGGTTATAAAGACTTATTTAACAATGTCTGGTTGACAAAACAAAGGACTTACTTGTTGGCAGTGTTAAATATACAGGCATATTTGAGGGCAGGAATCACTACAGCACATTTTCATACCAAAGGTCGAGGAAGGATGGCATACCTTGACTACAGTTCTGTAAAGAGATGTAAGACTGGTTCAACGTCTGTAAGTGGTTGTTGTGTTACATCAAAGATGCCAATCCAAGCATTTGATTAAGTTGCTGAATATTCTGCACATACAACATCACMGGCATTTTTTTTTACTTATGGCATGTCTAAAATGTTTATAGATAACCTCTCAGAGGTGGGAAACAGGATGATAAAATTAAAAGGATRCTGCATTGTTGGAAAATGTTCCATCCTGTCTTTGCACACCAACGAACTGCTGTTCAGAGTAGTCAGAGGAACAGAATAGGAAAYACGCAAGGAGTGGTACAGCTTTCTTTATGGAGAAATATTCCTATTAGTGCAAGATTCAGTCAGGGATGAGGTAATTGTGTTCATTCACTTTATACAAAACTGATGCTTGTTTCAGCAGAAACTGGCTGAATGCATTTTTGTGAAATATGGTATAAATACCTGCCTGAGTACACATACGTACACACACAGACAGCCTCCTACAGCTGGATCTTTATCACATTTAGGGCCCTGATCTTGCCTTCTGTCAAAGAGAGCTTTGAGTTAAGTGGAGTAGTGAGTGCCCAGCACTTCTGCAGATCAAAGWGGAAAAAGCTCAGGTGTCTGAATTTTAAACAGCTGAGCTCTAGAACWGAGATGTTATCGTTCCTCTTTCTCTAAATTGCAGTGGTGTTGAAGTGAAAGATAACTTCCTGTACGTAAAACTGAGAAGAGTTCTGTGAAAGCCAGTTTCCTTCTTTTTTTCCCTCCTTCTCCTTTTACATTAAGTTCTGGCTACCAGGAGGAAAKAACATAGTTCCAGCTTTGTAATCTAGTAAGTTTTGAATGGTTTTTTGATTAAGGAATAAATAGCTAGATCAAAAATTTATGAATACAAGATCTTTTGGCCGACTTCAGCACAGATGCAGTCTCACTGGAGAAAATGGCTTTTGGAACATGGCTAGGTTTGCTGAATGTCCTGATAAGATTATTTATGCCATCCAGACATTGCMTCCTAACCCATTCCTGAGCTTCCATCAGTAACTGACACTGCTGAAAAAAGGGTTGTGCACATTCAGAGGTACTTAGCAAACTGTGCAGTTTGGCTCAGCAGTGCCTTGGAACCATTGAGCAAGTTCAGAAGAGGCCTTGAAGTTGGTAAGGGACTGGAGCACCTCTCCTGTGAAAACAGGCTGAGGAAGCTGGTGCTGCTCAGCCTGGAGGAGAGAAGGTTGCATGGAGACCTCAGAGCAGCCTTCAGTATCTGAAGGGGCCTACAGGGAAGTCRGAAGGGGATTCTTCACCAGGAAGTGTAGTGAGAGGACAAGAGGGTGGTGAGACACTGGTACWGGTTGCCCAGAGAAGTTGTGGGTGCCCCACACCTGGCAGTGTTGAAGGCCAGCTTGGATAGGGCTTTGAGAAACCTGGTCTTCTGGGAGGTGTCCCTGCCCATGGAAGGGTGGTTAGAACTAGTTGATCTTTAAGGTCATTCCAGTCCAAACCATTCTGTGATTCGATGACTCTGCAGTCTGGCTTTCCTTGGGAATGTTGATTTATTTTTTTACAAATTAAGCAGAGATAATAGTGGCATATTTGTCAGCCTTTATATACATTGTACCTGTCAAGTTAGTATTTCAAGATACTGCTAGTTCAAGATACTGCTAGTTCAAGATAATGCTAGTTTCTCTTTTCTGTTCATTGATAATAGTTAAAACAGCTCTGAAATGGTGACTGTGGCAAGTGCTGTGGGACTGCTGCAAGAAGCAGCCTCATGCTTTCTCATCAAAAAACATTCATACAGATGGTTCTGAATATTTTACTGTTTGGGTATGGTCGTGGGTGTGGTGTTGGTGCTGCTGTTAATCTGGTGAAAAACAGTGGAATAACGCCATAGAATTGCTTCCTCTGTCTGCACTTGTGCAGCTTTGCATATCCTCCCTTTCCCCATGGTGTAGAGAGAAACCCACCAGGTACATGGAACAGCAGGAGCAGAAAGCATCAGGCTCTCCTTCCTCTGCATGTACTGGTGGAGGCAGAAACCATCTTAAACCATCTGAATTGGTCAGGCAACTTCTTTTAATCTTGGGTCTTTCTGGTCAAACTCTAGYCTTTGAATTAAAACTAAATAATCAAAACATTTCTACTCAGGAAAGTGAATGCCCGTGTGAGATTGCCTCTAATGGTCTTTAACGTTTGGATCCCTTCTTCGTAGTTTCACTGGAGGTTCTCCAAAGAAGACATGCACAACAGAAAAACGAAGAATTCTGCAAAGGCTAAACTAAGTACTCGGGGGAAGCAAAAGGCAGAGGAGAAGCAGGAATTTGAAGTCACAGAGAACACGAGAAACTTRGAAGCACAGATCTCAAGAGCAGCCAAGTCTGATCCAAGAGAGCAGCTGGATGATGTCATAGACTTGGGAGACGAGGTAGCCGGGACCAAGGACAGAGGGCCCCACCAYGACGGGGCATCGGCAGAAACGTGTCCTGCCAGCTGTGACACCGATGACAGCGCCGGGCAGGTCTGCTCCAGCCAGAGTGTGCCCGAGTGCCCCGCGGGGGAGGCTGCAGAGGGAGAGGGCTGCACGCCAGTGCCGGATGGCTGCAGTGGCAGTGATGGGGCAGGGCTGGACGCAGACTGCTCCTGTGAATAAGACCTGCTTTGCAGGAGCCCTGTGAGTGGCTGATACTTTGCCAAGACAAAAGAACAGGTTTTGATAATCCCCATCTCTAACTCCATTGCTCAGCTCAGCACTTCTTTTGCATTTCTTTTACTTTGCTCCTTAGCACTCTGGTATCTTGATGTCTGAAATACCTACAGGGCCCAGACTTCTCAACCCACAGAAATTCCTTCCTGTATGTGGTAGGAAATGCTCTTCTAGAGCAACACTTTAAATTAAAAAGCAGAGAGGAACAGAAATCATACTTTTTTCCATTACCAACCTTAGCAAACCACCTTTGAGCCTGGGTCAGGGCAAGTGTTCCATTCAGTCAGATTTTACTATGTAGTACTTTCTTGTCCACGTAGCTTTTCTGGAGAAGTTACTGTGCCAGATGTTATTTTGTCACTAGGCTTGTAGTGTCATAAAAATGATATTTGGACTTAAAGAGGTTGAAACTGAAGTTGGAAAGCTTAGATAAGATGTCTGTTACCCATATCTTTCTCCAGGAGCATACTCACTGATGATACTCTCTTCYGAATTTTATTAACCCTTACAGTTCTTTAAGAATAAGCAAATCATGTATCTGTTTGAGGCACAGGGGGTAAACAAACCCCATGGTGAATTTGTGAGGTGGATRATTCCAGTACAAAATGCAATTTCCTACTCGGTCCTTACCAATCAGCAGTTCATCAGTGGCCATGGGGGCTTCAGAAGACAGAAAAACAGGAAACAAAAAAACAGGTAAAAGGTACTTCTGTCAGTGGTTATCCTCACTAAAATTGGAATTTGATATTGCCTCCTGATGTTTTCCAGGTGGTTTTGCACCACATCCTCACTGTTTGAAATAACTTGCGGTAAAGAACTGAAATTGTACACAGGGGTCAGTGGCCAAATGTCACTAAATGACCTTACAATATAAAAATACCATAATAGACCATTTTTTTCATACAAGTAACCATATTTTGAGACTGATACCTAATGGAATTCTGTAAAATTACCAACATTTTTATGTCTGAAACTACATAAAAATATTTACAAGTGAATGTACATGTAATATAGTTTCTGTGCCAATGTTCTCCAAGTACTTTGGTATTTTTACAAGTGTAGGAAGRAGTGGTTTCTCTCTTCTTAACCACCTTCATCCTTATTTAGAAGTGGTCAAGTAATCTGGTAACAAGGTGAGAAATATATTGTAAAGTCCCCTGCWTTTCTTGTTCTAAAGCAAGAGCTAGAGCTCTGTAAGTGATTTGCTGGTTTTTCCCTTGATTGATTTGTGCTTGATATTTTCCTTAGTCTTCAAATCAAAATGCTGTACAAAGGACTATGTGATCCATCAGATGTGYACCTTGAATGCTTTAAAAGCATCTTTCATGCCTAAAAATTACTCAGTTGGCAGAACATTGCAGAAAAGGGAAAAATGACATCACTTAAATATTCATTTAATTGGGACGAAGGCACTCAAGTTTAAACCATTTGATTTCACACACACAAAGCACAGTGGTATATTTGTCATTGATTAAAAGAGTTTTTTATTTTGAATTCAGTGGTTTAACCGCAGGACTGTAAATATATTTGTTTCTGGTAGTATTCTTCAATTACTTCATTTGGTATTTTGAGATTACACTGGGGTTCCAATAGCCTCAAAAATCTGTTGCAGCAGTTCTACAAATACAAGGTGTCTGCTTTGTACAGTTTAAAGTTTCTGTTTGCAGATTTTTATCAGCATAAGATCCTTTTATGATGGTTTCTATCTCAAGGACTAGCTTTGTATTAATCTTGTTTAAAATTTAACTATATTTAATGAACGTTTTGCTAGTAGAAAGTGTTGCAGTAGAAAGGCCTCTCTAAATACTTTTTAATASAAAACGTTTATTGGATTGCAATTTGACCTTGTTTAACTGAATCCCAACTGCTTATAAAACTAAAGAGAAATAAAGGTCATGAGGAGATTCCTTATTTCTGGTGTTTGCACAAGTGCCAATAATTTGTGCCTCAAAGGAGGAATTTGGGATCTCTAAGTGGTGACAAGGGGAAACTCCTCACTATTGAATAGTGAGTGGCAGTAGTTGCTGGTGCTCGAGAACTGGCTACTTGATTTTCTTTTCCCAACAGAACATGGAAGGGCCTGTGGGGAAGTTGCACTTAYTYAAGTGAAAGCTTKATTTAAGACTTTGTTCCTGTAAAARCTGGCTTAGGGTTAGGAAGAGCCGAAAAGAACTTGCATGTTTTTTCAGTTTCAAAAGGGCAAATGGTTTTGGTTTTATAATCTCATAATCAGTTCCAACTTGTGACTTTGAATTACTCCAAGCTGGTTCAGCTGTGTGGAGTAGTGCACGTGCTTTTGCCGTGCCCCCATCCCAAGGAGAGTGAGAGAGCCTAAATAATTTCAGACAGATGATCCAGATGTGCTGGGGGCTGGGGGAAGGCAGGTGTGTGGTGCAGCAGAAAGGTTCCACAGCTGTTATCTGCATTTTATCTCAGCTGCCTTTGCCATTTTGGGCCTGAAAAAGCAGGACCACCAGARTGGCYRGGGAAGTGAAAGACAGCAMTCARCGAGTGGTCATCTGAACCAGCCAYCAATTGTTACACAGGATAAGTTCAAAGGAGAAAATCCAGCTCAGGCATTGGAATGGGCTGCCCAGGGAGGTGTTTAAGAAAAGACTGGATGAGGCARATGAAGAACGTCAAAGAGGAGTGGCTGAACTAAATGAAAGGTGRAARAGGKCTTTTATATTGCCACAAACAGCAGRGAGCAGGGGCAGAGGAGTGCAACTGTGATGGGTARGGTGTCCAAACTCCTGAAGCATCGCAATGAAAATAGATATGTTAAGAGGGGTTAAATGCACAAAAAATTGGACTGGTACTTCAGCTCGCATTATGTCTTYGATTACTGGATCTGTGCACTTAAAAACAGCATCAATGAAATAGCTCAGAGTAGCTTTAATATATGCGTGAAAATGAAGCTACGTACAAAACAATATTCTCATTTCTCCCTAATCTGGCTCCTCTGTCAGCCTTGGTTTCTGAGGTGAGCAGAGGAGGGGCTCTGCATTTGGATACCCTGCTTTTACTTTGTAGTTGCTGTGACTCTACATTTTGCCTCAGGGAGCCAATTATAGGGCAGAAATGAAGCATGATCAGCCTTTCATGCAGCAGTTTCATCCTCCCAGAACTGAAGAGCAGAAGAAGAGCAGATACTAATTGCTTGCTGATAAATGTTTCTCAAAAGTATGAGGAATGCTGGCAAACAATACCAACGTGCCTGTGAATTGTAGTTGTAGACACAATTCATATGTCTCTGAGACTGATAGTGGAGATGTCCTTTTGCCTTCAGAAGGTGTTCCTTGCCAAAGCCTGTGGCCTCAGGAAGGTGCCCATGGTGCTGGATGTGGCAGCTGACTCTAATCAGTACCTTACCTATACACTGAAGGGGGGAAAAGGCTTTTCAATTTAAGCGCTTTCTGTTACTCTTAAAAGCACCCTACTAACTAAAATGATGTAATGAAAACTGAATAGCTACTCTTTTTACAGCTAATTGATGCAGATACTCACAGGAATGTTTGATACTCATTGTACCAGATGAGCACACAGCACACTGGTAAAATACATGTCACAGGAAGAGGAGAAAGATAAAATCTAATAAGGCTGCAACAGCAGGTAACTCACAAGCCATCTCCCTAAGTTTAAATATAAATGTATAGATAGACACATCTCTCAAAACAAAAAAGTATCAGTCTTCTCCTTTAGTCGCTCCTTAGCTGATGGCACAAGTATGAGAGGAATATATATTTTCTGTGGTGACAAGATTCATCAGTGTGATGAGAATATTTCTCCARCTCAGTAGCAGCTCAGCAGCAGGGGCTGTTCTCTGTTCCCGCCAATGCAGGCCAGTATCACATTTATTTAATTATTTGTAGACCATATGTTTACATGGGTTAATGTTTCTGGGGTGTTATTTTTGTCTTCAATTATGGCAGAGTCAGATCCAGCATCAGACTTCAAGGTGAAACTGATGTTTCACTAAAAGACCGTGAAACTCTTTAGAGAGGRTTCCATCTTAAGTGTCAACAGGAAAACACTATGGAGGAAGGGGATGTCAACAACTTTCCTGACTTCTTGGCTTAGATCTGATATTTATTACAAGGTGAGAAAGGACTTCGTGCTCCCAGTAACAGAGTTTACCACTATTGGGCGGGGGGAAGGTATGAAATAATTTTTCTCTTCCATGGTTCAGTGCAGTGTGTGTGTTTCGTCCTGCTCTTCAAGTGGGTGAGCCCACACAATTAGAGAGATGTGTCCTTGCCCCACAGCACTCAGGCTGAGTGTAACAGGGGATGACAGAAGGAGGTTAGAGGCAAAAGAGAATGATTACAGAAGCAAAGGGTTTCAAAATGCCTTTTGTTAAATGGACATTTTGGTRCAGGTCTGAGGAGGGGTTTGTGAAAGAGATGTAATTTGGGCTGTAGAAAGCCTCTGCATTAAGGGAAGAAAAGGGTGTACCAGTTTATAATTCATGAAATGATTTAGAAGTCATAAGAAAAACAACATTTAAAGGATTTTCAGAATCTTTTAATCATGACACAGTTAAAATACAGAGGAGCCTAGTGCATGGCTATTTTAGGGCACCAGTACTTCCTCATAGCAGTGTATTGCACRTTCCTAGGAAAACCCTGTGTCTTTCAAGCATCAAGCTCTGACACATCAGCTGCAATCTCTGTGAACACAAAACCCCCTTGGTGTTATTTTTTGTGACAAGCACGCTGTCCTATTTACATTCTAGAGGGAACAAACAAGGAAGCATTCCTTGAAACGGGTACTCAGAAAGAATCTTCCTCTCATTTGAAGGAGAGGAATTGGATGAGACATCCCCTCTGGGCCTGCAGTGACTGTGCAGGGGGCCAGTGATGGCAGCTGGCAGTGGCACTGCACAGAACAGAAGCACAGGCCCAAGTGGATGAGGATGCAGGCAGCAGAAGGCACAAACTTATGGGCAAAGCCTCATCACGGTCCTGTCCCCAAAAGGCAACTGTTAAAGGTCCATCAATCAGAGTCACCCTTTCCTGATGAAAAACACAGCCTGTCTTTAARTTCCTTGTGTTCCGAGTGGCAGCAGGTATGGCCTGTTCTCTCTGACAAACAGGAAGTGCTGGCATTATTTCAGTTTATCACCCTCTGACAAGTACAGGAGTAGTTTTGTGCTTCACTCAAAGCAAGGGCCTGGTGTTTCCCTGGAGGGCTGCCTCTGTGCAGTTTGAAGATGAGGTGCACATGTAAGTATCCCCCAAACTGTCCAGCCTGCCATACTGATAAAAAGATGGTACACAACTGGAGTACACTGGAGTTGAAATGACTTGTTGGGAGAGAACTGCAGCTGGGCTCAAGGCCTTTTTAGCCAACCACATGGAACTTAATGCTTGAAAAACAATGCTTCACACCAACGCTACTGCAGCAGGCTGGGAARTGGCTGATGGGGTCAGTGTCTCTGCAGCCTGTTTAAGGCAGAGCAGGGAGACACAGATGGCACAGAACTTGCAGCATTACCTAGTTGGTTATGTCTGAAGTGTAACTAAAGGAAAAGAGCCACTAACAATGAGAAGTCCTTTGTTTAACATTTTTACTAATTCAATATTGATTTAGTATTTTTGATAATGTTCCTTACCTGAGGTCTTCAAATGTACAATATCTACCACTTAAGGACTTGAACTGTCTTTGGAGATAATTAACAAACTCATATTTTCTTGGTTTCATAATTTCTGTGGTGAGTKTTTCTACAAGTTGGACAAAGAAGCTTCATTGAGGAAGGGTTCAGGTGTTGGCCATRACACCTAGAGGGACACTCATGCCTTACAAGACCAACCTTTCCTGAGAYTTTTCTCCAAGCAGTTATGTCCTGCAGTTCCCTAAAGTTCTGCATTTTATGCAGCAGAACTGAGGAGGTTTCTTGGCTGTTGCAGGCCAATGCTGCTTTTGAAGACACGACCCATACAAGCACAGTCTGATGGAAAACCTCAGCACTGGCACAAGATACAGGTTCAGGTGAGAAATTCTTAAACCTGCGACACTCAACGCTTCTGAACAGGATTATAAAAAAATGTCTTTGTCAACACAACTGAGTGACTTAAACCACATAAAAGGTGGGTTTTTTTCTTCTGACAAATGGTGAGAGAAGGAAGTCACAACACAGCATCTCTTCTATAAAAATTGTATTAGAACTGTGGAGGGAAGTGTGTCGACTCATTTGGAACAGATTCAGAAGCTGTGGCCTGAATTACCCTTCTAAACAGACCTGGTATTGCTGCACAACTAATTCTCTGCAAGTGCTGAATCAGGCACTGAAAGTCTTTTAAAAGSTGACTAAAAAGCAAGTGTATAAAGTGAAAATACACTGCTACCTGTAAGAAAAAGCAAACCATCAAAAAACCAGAACAGTTAATGTCTTTAATATAAAATTACTTTGATTTTCCCCAAAGCAGCAGCACTGTATTACAGATGTATTAATTAAATTAAAGGACCACTTTCTTGATTGAGGACATCTTCATCTGTGAAGTAAAATCTTCCAAATAATTCATAGTCCATTTCTGTACATTTTAGCTTATCAAAATGCATGGGAAAAAAAAAATCTTGTCTTCAGCAGGTGTCACTACCACCATTTCTCAAAGAAAACACAGTTTCTAGGAACACCAATGTTAGTGAGTAGATTGGATATAGATTCTATCATTGGAGGAGGACCACAGATGTACCATGAAGTATTGCTAGATACATGTTTTTCTAGATCCTTTGCAGATATTCTTCCCTCTGACAAAGAAAAAGTAGGAAATGAGAACAATAATTAATCACAAAGTATTTTCAAAAATAATGTCTGGCTAGAGGATTTCAAGCACTCATTTCTTAAAAATGCCTGGCCTGTTTCAGGATAATAGGTATTGAGATTTAAGGCTTCCAAAAGCATTTGTTGTTTTGGGGATTTAGATCAGTGCTTCCACTTGGAATGCAGAGGGTATTAGTCACTGAAGAGGAACATAGCTTACAGACAAGTAAAAATCCCACACTCACATAAAAAAATGGGTATCTCTAACACAAATACAGCAGAAATGAAAACATGCTGAAGTATCTCTWAAAAGCAGTCAGCTTATCCTTCATCAATCCCAYCCTAAGCAAGGTAAATAGCATTTGYTTAATAGTTTCTGGAATGAAGTTTGCAGTGGGAAATACCAGTGTAAAGTTTAACAGAGGAAAACCAAAACTGCAAAGAGAAATCTTTTTAACTACAAAGAGAAATCTTTTTTGCAAAGTGGAATAACTGCATAAAATTATTTAACTCCCATTTCATTTTGAACCTTTCAATGTAAAAATACTAGGTTATTATGCATGACTTCATCCTGTAGGATGTAATCAAACTTGGACTCCAGACAGCATYTCTGTACAATGCTGTGACATTTACCTGTGACATGTGGCTGCAGTTCTTTACAGATCTGGGAGCGCTGCTGGGTAACATGGAAACAGCATGTGATCTTTCCAGGAAATGCCTTCATCAAACCCAGAATATTTTTCTGTAATATTAAACACACTTGCTTATAGCACAGGCCATTAAATCAAAGCAGATGTATGCACAGTCCCAGAACACYAGTGATAATTACTGAGAACCAAGACTTTGCATCTCAGCACTGAGAACCTGACGGGTGTGATTCCACAGCCTGACCTGCACACATATACAGAATTCCCACASCTGGAATGTGAATACCCTGCCAGCTGTGTGAGTGCTTTTCTCCTTTTCTGCCATAGATTGCAATCTGTAAGATTTGGACCTAAGATCCAATTGAGTTATTTCCCAATTTCTCCCCCTTATGAATTCTCATTGTTTCCTCCTTCCACTTCCACAGGGGTTTTCCATTTAAAAAAAAATCCCCTCTGGTATGTATTTACCATTTTGTTATGAACTTTTTGAGTCTTAGCTGGTTTATCTCATGAGGTTACCAGACTATTGTCTCATGTTCTTCAAGTAAAACCAACYACCATGTAATGCTAATGTTATTTTTACCAGGGGAAAAAGTATAAACTCATTTTCAGTTCCCTAAGTCACAGCTGTGATAAGTTACCACCAAACCCCCAACAGCTTCAGTTCAAATCATAGAAAAAAAAGAATGTGTTAGTCAGATGCTGCAGTTAGTTCTGAAATTAAGATTTAGCTACTGTCTAGATTCTGCACYATACAGGGTTTTCACTGCTGGAACAGACACGGGAAATTCTTTAAAATATTCTGAAATAAAAATAATTTCTAGGTAAATTAGCTCATTTTGCTAAATGTTTGCTTGCCAACTATACCAAGAGTCTGCCCTGGGTTGCTTAACAAAAAAACCCAGAAAGGTTTTACTTTGTAGAACCTCTAAAAAGAAGAAACCCAGAAAGGTTCTACTTTGTAGAAAATCTGTTCCTGAATCTCTAAAAAGACATGGGATGAAGAGCAGCACATATAGACACTGCTGCACACTGTTCCACGAGCACCTCTGCTATTGACTTGCTGTCTGTTGTGACCCTAATGCTGTTGCTTCTGTCATTTGCACTAAAGAGATTTCCAGAAGCAGTGCCTCAGCCTGTGACATGAGAGCACATCCACAGAGAGGATCAGACCCCACACTGTCATCTCCCTTTGCCCTTGTCAGCCCATACACAGCTGCTCCTTCAGGGACCATGTCCCCCAAACCATCAGTGAATCAGTGAAAACCCAGCAGGTCCTCCTGGAGATTTGTACAGATGTTTCTCACAACATAAAGGCTCCTAGAGATCCTATTTCCTCAATCCTMTGCACAGAAGTGAAGAATTTTGACAGATATGTTCTGGATTTGAGAGACATGTGAAGAATGAAGGGAGGGATATATTTTAAGTACTGTACATATCACTGTGTTCTCTTCTGTCCCAAAAGCTTTAGTGCCAAAGCTCTGCTGTCATAAAACTGCTTAAGTTAAACTCGGGAATGTCAGCACTGGAGAAATCTGTGCATGGTTAGAACAGACTGGGAGATCAGTAGCTGGCCAAAGGAAGAGCAGATTATTCTGCTTCTACCAACAAATGAATGACTTTTCAAAGAAATATCTCCATATCCAGAAACAYAGTAGAAGTACAGAAATAAAACTAGTGATGGATCCTATACCTAGTTTCTGGAATTTTACAGCTCTTCACCTTTATCATACAATCAAAAACTTTCAATACTTAAAAACACCATAAATAATTTTGAATGTGTCTTTACAGAAAGTGTGCTAATTTGACCCTAAGATGCTGTCAGTGACCCTTAATGGCTGAGTGTGACAACTAATCTTTAACTGCTGAGTAAATGTTGATGAAGTACTGCACGAACAGTTTTAAAAACAGCTATAAATCCTTCATGTGTACACTAGTACTCATTAGTAACTAATGCATTATCAATAAAGCTCCCCTATTATTTTAACAAGTATTTTCTTTAGATACAATTACCATTTTCTAGTCTTTAAATTCAATACTATCYCTATTGGGTATGTGGTTACAGTATTACAGTATTACACATACTATTAGTGTGTATATACATATATATTACAATAGATATATAATCTTTAGTGTACTATGACACTCTTGCAAGACCATAGTAAAATGCTGGGATATAGTAAAATTTAGGGGTAATTGACCTACCACTGAAATCAGTGCGAGCAGGTATGTCCAGTAATATTAAGTAGCCTTAATTTGTACACTGGCATAAGTACTTAACAAGACACCTGGGATTTGAGGCAGAAAGTGACTTTTGTCTGACTTTGTACAGTGTCTTACACAGAAGGACTCTCAGGAATTTGGTAACAGATTGATACACACACTAATAGCTGAGACCTGTTTTTTTAAGTAACTTTTTATTTACCTTAAATAAGAGTTCGCTGGTATTTTTGGCACTGTAGTACAGCTTCGCTGTTCCCAGTTTGTGTCTATTTCCTTTAGTCTCTTGGTATCCATGAAGATCTGCTATATGCAGCAGTATAGAAAACAATGGGTTAATTCCAACACCCCCTGCTATCAGCACTAGGTTTACTGGGGAGTCACCAGGCTGAGGATCAAAGAAGAAATCACCTCCCACTCGCAGAGCCACTTCTGAGTCAAGAGTACACTAGGATGGAAAAGAAGATATTTAATTTCAGAACTAAATGCAAAAGTTGAAATCTTACTCTATTTGCATCCCAGTCACAAGATTTGCTGGGCTGTGATTTTTATTTTAATTGACCAGTGAAGGAAAACCAGAAGGACTTAAAAATATAAAAGCATTTTCCAGCTATCTGAAGTAACCCAGTGTCTCTAGGGATCTAGCTYTACTTTAAAAAGTTTCAGTCATGTTAAGGCAGGATGGTGACTCCCCCTTCCTATTCTCAMAAGAGCTGAAAGAGGAACAATTCACACAGAGTTTTACAACAACAATATGTGGTTGTGAAAACCCAAGGTCATTATGTGAAATCACACTTCCACCCAAAACCAGCTTCATGTCAAAAAAAGTCCTTGCTATGAGGTCACAGAAGGAAGTTGCACACACAGAATGGGTGTCCCCTTTCCTAAAAAATAAAAACCACCCAAAAGTAAGTGTCCACAAGAATATYTTCTTCAGAATCACTTCTGCATTTSAAACTTCAGAGGCACAGAAGAATTAAAATCGGGGAAGAATCTTCTCTCTTACTCTCCACTTGTATGTAAGAAATTACTTCCTAAAGAAATGTGTCCAAGCATGTTTTTTTGACAGATGGAAAACAAAAGCTACAACAAAAAAATGTGCCTGGGTCAGTATCTCCTTGGTAAACCAGCACTTCATGCTGGTCTGAAGGGTGAAGCTGCAGTACAGAGGAGTCAGGTGAGTTCTTCCACATCACTGCAAGCTGACAGAAYAAATAAGAGCAGAAAACACAGCTCACTTCAGGCCATGTAAGGTTTTAAAAGATAAAATGAAAAGGATAGGAAAACCAAGGAAGGTGGGAATGGAGAGMAAAACAAGCTATAAGAACTGCTGAAAAAATAGCTTAGAAAATGAAAACACTTCCTCCAAACAATTCTTTTCATATCAGGAAACAGTAAATTGAAACAAAAGGAGTTCCATTTATGAAAACTGCACAGACAGCAAAAGCATAAACATGGAACAATTCCACCAGGAGGAAGAAGGACACTCTTGGATGCAGGTAGTACATGGAACACAGGGTAAGGTAGCAAGCATGATCATTAAAAAACCCAACCAATTTCTTGCTTTCTTACTTATTGCAAARCTTTTGTCCCTCAGTTATACTGTAMGACAATCAGCRTTCATTATCTGAAACTAATTTCTCCCTTGTCATGCACACTGCCAGKCTTTCCCATGATGTTTTACTCTGGTTTAGAGAAGCACAAATCCACAAGTGTTCCAGGTTCAYGTGGCATAAGGAGGACACAGAATATGGTACCCTTTGAGGAAATAAATGTTTTTAGCGAGAAACAATCTCACATCTGCTCCTTAACCAGCCACAGCTCCTCAAAATGGGATGTGGAATTTGAGAAGAATCTCTCTTAACCAGAAGTCTCCCAGATATTTCCATGCTTTGGCCATGACAATGATAACAGTAAGTCAGTATACAAAAAAAAAAAAAAAATTCTGGAGTAATATAATGAGAAAATGTTGTCCTTTAGCCTAATTTATAAACACTGCTCAGGCACAGAAGTGAAGGAAGCARTCAGTACATTAGATGGATATTTTTTAAAGAAAAGGCTACATCTTTCTAAAGTTATAAAGTACATGGTTAAAATTCACTGTTTTATATACAGTAATATTAAGAAATAAATGCTTCTAAAAAACACAGATACATTGAGAAAATGAGTGCTAACTATTCCATAACATTTTTAACCGAGATATCAACTTCCTTTAGGAGCAACTTTTAAACAAGTAAGCATCATTTTTTCACCATATATACAACATTTTCAAATTCTAGGTTGCTATTTTTTCCTGCTTGTTTCTTAAAGAAAAGCATGCACTTTTGTTTAGCTAGGAGAGGTCCATGTGAACCCTGGAGGTTCCTCCATGGCATCAGGTTTGATGTAACTTACCCCTTAACTAAAGATTTATCCTATAAATTCCTCCAGAAAACTCAGCAACAGAAACTTACTTACAATATCCAAAATTCTTAAATAGTTTCCAGAGACAGTGAAAAGAACAAGAGTTGATAGGACAGATCACTGATAAAACATGTGACTCATCTGACTAATTAAATGGGGTAAAGAATAAACAAAACACCRTGAGGTCAAGTGTCAGACTTTATTTTTAACACAGCAAAGCCACAGGCCTTGTGTTATGTCTTTATTACAAAAATATTGCCTATTTAAAAGAATAYTATAGATATTCTGAAATGTTTTATCATTTCAGAAAAATTGATCTAAGTATCTGCCTTGGCTCCCCTTTAATAATCTCTATCTATCTGGGATTTATGAATGATTCCCAGCTGATATTTACAGAAATAGTCAGGAATTGTGGAAAGTTATCGGATGTAACTTTATAATGCGTAACATGGTGTGTTCTCAGGGACCTAAGTTAGAACAGATTTTTCAACGTTTTTAAATTCATTAATTTCAAAGGAATGAGAAGCCTTATAGATGCAAATGACAATATCACTGTAAGTCCACTGCAAGCACAGATGGTGTCAGAAGATCACAACAATCCTATTTCCTTATAAACATCCACTTGCAGTCCCTTATTGAACAAAAGGTTTTAAGATCTATGTTGTATCAAAAATGCTTGAAGAAGTCAACCTGAGTTTTGCAGTCAATAGCACGAAGTGGTCTAAAAACATACACCACCCCCTTTACATAAAAAAAAAAAAGGAAAAAAAAACCCCATAAAAAAGAACAACTATGAGCCAAATCTCATAGTTAATTTCATTTACCTCAGTGTGGATCCAGTGAGCAGGAGGATGAACAGCATCCTTTACAGCCAGCTCTAGTATTCCTTCTCGTTCTAACAGGCCAGGGCTTGAACATATTGAGAATCCCCCAACTTCAGACACTCCAGGAATAAAGAAATCAACCCTAAAATTAGACCAGACACAAAAGTTTTAAAAAGAAGCCAACAACTCCAAACATGGAAAACAATAGCCAAAACAATATGGCTGCCTTTATTTCAACTATCCTTCCTTTACAACATCTTCATTTCCATAATGTAAATTTTCCTTAAAAAGGAGTTAATATTGAGTAATACWATTTCTTTAGGATTACTTGCATCTAAAAAGATGTTCTCATGTTTGCTACACCAGGAGATTGTCAAACCATTCAGCTTTCAGCATTACATGTCAGATTTTACAACAGACCAGAATTCTACATGTTTTAAATAAATTATTTGCGTATTAGTACAAAAACACAATTATGGTCTGATAGAGTAGCTTAAATCTCACTSWTTGTGGTCCCTTTGATSGACTCTTCARTTTTCAAACATAAGACGATTTGGAKTCTAATTTTAGGGAGATGACTTTAAACACTTTYTTTTCMTGAGTAGATGAAATATCTGAAATAAAACCAACTGTGTAAAAAATTTCCCATGTAAAAACTGTGCAACTGGCAGCAGAACTGCAGCTCCCTCTGGTGGCASATATCACTTCCCAGGTTACATGAAAGTGAACTGGAATAAATTACTACTCTCTTTTCTTTCATCTTAAAAGTAAACCCTGCATGGGTTTGTACAGATTAGAAGGTAACATGTGGCTAAGCTTCTGCAACACCACCCATTAGTGAGTATGGAAGGCAAGCCATTACTATATATGAACTATAATTTAGTCTCATTAAAGTAAAGCTTTGATAAGCTGTGATAAGGCTTCCAAATAGTTATCAGAAAAAAATTACAAGCTGATTTGTGATCTGTCACATGAACTCCTCTGTGTTCCATAAATGCTTCTACTTTCTACAGCACATAATAAAATTTCAAAATAAAATTTTCATATAAATGTTTATAACTAGTTGTGCTGGTCCCCTTAGGAAACAACCACACTGATAAGCAATRCCAAGTAATAGAGAACCATTATTCAGTTCAAGCCTGGGTTAGGCTGGCTCAGTTAAATGAGGATGCAACAAAAAATACAGACTGGCTTCCACTGCACAGGTATTTTCTTTAAAACAGCAAGGCTATATTTTTCACAGAGACCACAAATGCTTGAGGAAAGAAAAGCATTTCGAATAGTTCACCATTTTTTGAAGAAAAAAACTTGTCTGCTTACTCCTCACAAACCTCACCCTTTGAAGAAAAACATCTCTTTCTCCTGAAGAATGCATACAGTGTGTACTTACAATAAATAAACGTGATGGTGTATAAAGGTATCTGACTGCAAAAGAAAGGTCAACAACCAAAACAGTTGAGAAAACTTCTTTCAGTGTCCTCAGCTTGTGCAGCCCCACTGCCCGTGGGGCCCACCTTTACTGACAGTCAGGCTCTGGGAGATGAGAAAGGTCACCTCTCGAATTGCAGAGTTTATCCTGCCGAAGAACATCTCACGATGCTACTGAAACTCTTTACCTCCCTCTGGWGGAAAATAATCTTACTACTAACGTTAATGAAAATTCAAAATAAGAATTTATGCTGTAAAATCACWATTTACATTCATGTCAAAATGTTCTCCTTGACATGAAAGGGAAGTCTTACCTGTGCTCAGTGGGGAAACACACACACAACACCAAACCTTGTGGCAAAACCTACATCAAACRTGCTTTTTACCTTTCCAAGACGCAGATATATTTTTCTTTCCATATAATCATTCTTTGCCCATTACATAACTGTGAGAGATTTCAGGRCACAGTATACTATCTTTCAGTGGACTAGCTCTGAAAGCTTGTCTCAGCCATGTTAGAAAGGGTGAGAGGGCTCCTGAAGAAATGCTACMTGTGACAGCCTAAGGGAAAAGAGCAGCAGAAGGGGAAAAAAATGAAGAAAACCCCCAACGAGGAGAGGCACAAAAATATGCAAACCAGAGATGTCAGGGTGGTTTTTCACTTCCCGCCTTTTAAWGGCTACCTAAACCACATCTTTAAGAAATGAATAATAATTCCTGATTGCTGGAAGAAGAGATCAGAAACATGAAAACCATAAAGCTACATCAAAGTATTTATAACATGCATATACCCCAATGCATGTTTTAGTAAATCAAAAGGGGCAACACCAATAAATCTCTTCATTTTYATTTGAAGTCTACTACAGTGTCTACTATCATGCTTGCAAAACAAATTCACTTTTGCTTCTGAAAAAYTCAGTAACTGGAACACTTTCAGGAAATGTAAACATTTTAATGACAGTCTTTGGTTGTAACATTTTACTACAGCAAAGCCTAATAAGTTAGCCTTTTCTGCTTGGGAAAATGTGGTTTTTACTCCTCATTAAAAAAAAAAGTGCAACCCCAGTTCACAGATATAAGTACAGGAAAGTTGTATACCTTCCAATAGCATCAGAATACTTACAAGGAGGAAGAAAATGAAGAAGARTAATTATAATTAAAGCTTTCAGTTTTCAGCATGATAATTTCAAAAACATTTTTGGAGGGTAAATGTACTTTGCAAGTACTGGCAAGCAAGAATTTAATATGAGTCACTGCACATGTGCAAAAACTGCAGCAAATTACTTCACAAACAAATTAYTGCTAATCAGCATCTTGTGTTCTGGTTCTAAATTTAAAAGCCAGCATATTAACACACCATGAGTAACATATGCTGTTAATAACCTAGCAGCTAAACTTTGATTTCAGCAAAACCACTTTCAGATGGCCAAAGCCAATAAAAAGTTTAAGAACATTTTAAATGTCCAATTGCCAAATGCAACTACTCCTAGTTTTAAATGAATTTCTAAGAAAACAAACCCAAAACATACTGAGTGAGAGTATTTTTAACAAGAAAGGATGACAAACATGAAAATGCACTACTTACTTGGGAAAAAAACCCTGTAAAATTGTTTAAACAAACAGCTAATTGTTTCAAAGGCTTAATAATTCAAGGTTTTTRTTTTCAAATTTGCTTATTTATATTAATACATTAATCTGACCTAACAGGCTTAATTTTCAGAGTGGAAACTTCAAGGGGAAGAAATAAACCAAAACTACATAACTTGCAAATCAGCAATTTCAGTTCCACTGTAAAAATAACTAGCAAATAAAGACACCAAAGGCAACTTGTAGAATAAAGTGCAGTGAAGTACTTCTTCAAAGTACTCCTGAAGAAACAATATAATATAATGAACCACAGGAAAACATCAACATAACTGAACATTTAAAGAGTAACTGCTTCTCCACTGTTAATAGTAATATTAGCATTTTTTATAGTAAGTATTTTAAAAGTATTGCAAATACCAGCTCTTCGACAAAGCACCCAATAAGAAAACCTTGTATTATATAAATTAATGATTTTTTCCAAGGTTTAAGAATCAGAGGCCTTTCAACACTTTGGTATAGTGGACTTCTAGTAATTTCCCCCTCAAATATACCAGAAGATCTTACCATTGTCCTGCTTTGAAAGTAAAGTCCTTGTTTGCAATAGACAAACGAAGTCTTTTGACTGTGTCTGATTCATTGGTGATTCCACACACTTTTGCTTGTGTAATTACCTAACAAAAGAAAGASATGCCGTTGTGATATGTAGATATAATTTACACCAAGAGCATTCAAGAAGCTGTGCATGAGACATCCATCACTTCCCATGTTATCCACRGCATTTCCTTACCTACAGCAACAATATTTTTTCACTCAGGTAAAGAAACAAAAATGGATTTCATCCCTGGAAGTGTTCAAGGCCAGGCYGGATGGGGTCTTAAGCAACCTGGTCTWGTGAAARGTAKWSCCAMCCCTGGCAGGAGGGTTGGAACTCGATGATCTTTAAGATCCCTTCAAACCTAAACAATTCTATGATTCCATGATTCACTTAAATAGTCATTGAATGGAAAAATGTGTTTGTACTTGCATCCATCATGTCTGTCACTTTTTCTAAGGTTATATACAAACTTACTTTATTTCAGTTGAAGAGAATACACTTATAAAGAGAGGTGATTGCTAGTTATCACTTTTCAGATTCTTCAGATATCTATACAGACACACACTCCTGCATCYTTCAGCAACAAAGTAAAAAGATCTCTGATATAAAGAGTGACAAAGAACACTTGTAAAAATCAGTTGCAACTGAGGTCCGAGGGAGACTTCTGGATCTGTAAATGGATTTATTTAAGGAATTAAATGCATTACTGAAAGATGATGCACTAATACATCAATGAAAGGAAACCAACAAGCCTTGTGTTAATGCMTTTACCCCCTACACCCCCATATGACCACAGGGAAACCAGGACRTAAGGTCTCATATCTGGTTAACAGAGCAGTTTTTGTTTGGCAGCCACATGGGAGGGGATGTCAGAGCCATACTCAATACCACTTTTAAAGAGTTAAAAAAAAAAAAAAGATGAAAAATAAAAAGCATATTTTGCAAACAGACCCATTGGGGATGAACACCCCAATTAAACTCTTTGATACCCATCAGTGCAACATGGATTTTCATACCCTCCCTTGCCCTTCCTTTTCAGGTTTTTTTTTGACTATAATTTTATTAACCTTTTTCCAAAGAAAGCAAAGAAAGCCTGAAGTATTTTCTAYGCAGAGCAATACACAGATTTWACTGTTAAAAATGCTGATGTCACTTACCACACAAGGAAATACTCAAAATACCACCACAACTCTACCATTTCTCATTTGTCTAAGATCAAACAGATCAAAAAAAATTAACTGTAAGCAACTATGCTGTAATTTAAAACATATGTCAGGAAATTAATTTATTCATAAAGCAACATCTGAACACGTCCTCTGTCCCATTAAACAGCAGGACATTTGCTAATTTAAAATGAAGTAGCAAGGATTCCTGTTCCATTTTAGCAGGCAGTGTTAAATGAGGAAAGCAGTCAGTCAAAGTTAACAGAGAAATGTCAGATATRTGACTTCAATGGTGGTTCTGATGGAGAAGGCCAGGAAAGGGACATTAAAKTTGGATCTTTTTCATTCCCTTCTTCACTCTTCAGTACACTCCTTAATTTGTTATTTGGCTGAGAGAGCTGCAGGAGCACTGGAAATTTAATTCTCAATTGGTGTAAAGTTATTTCAGAAATTAAATTTGCGTGAGGGTGATCAAAGGCATTCACAGCATTTTGGACCATCACAAGAGTATCCAGCTGGCCAGAGCAAGGCTGCAGAGAAGGGAAGACAACACAGGACACCAGATTCTGCAGCTGTATTTCAACAAAGCATTAGTCACTTTTTTTGCCCTGGTCCTTCATATTATCACTCTTCAGCAGGCAGTGTTCTGAAGCATTCACACTAATGCAACACAGATTTATGATTCTTTCATCTTTTACAGGACTGAAATGGCCAAATAAGGCAATACTGGCAGAGGGAAGCTAACTGCTGATTATATGGAATTTGAAACCAAGCAGACAATTTARAATAAACTGATTTTAAAGTGGTCAGAAATAAAGCAACAAAGAATAAATCAAGCATTAAAAAAAGAAACAGCATAATCCTCTGATATGCAGAGAATCTGCAGTAGCATGAACTGAGCCCTGCTCTTTCACCTATCTCATGCAGCTTCCTTCTCTTCCTCGTGCCTTAAAGTTCCCTGCACCAACCCTGAGCTTYCAGCACCTCATAAAGATGCATTTTCTACATATTTTCCAGGTACTGATGTTGAGCAGAAAAAGGAAGCAAGCCAAACAATCAGAAATATCCAAGATTAAACCCCCCATGGCTGTAAAACTCAAAAATGCCATCATTTTTTTCACGTCAGAAGCAAATGAGAACATGTATCGGTCTATGTCTCTACATCCATTTTCTTGGGTAAATGGGATCCACCAGAGCAGCTGGCTGCCCACAAGCAATGCTGATCTGTACTCAGGGAAGAGCTGGCATTAAGTGAATAGCTGAGGCAYGGCTCATGGTTCCTAAAGCTGGCTCACAGCTCTGATAACAGGCAGAACGAGGTAGTGTTTGTCTCATCCATCTACAGCCCACATCACATGGGCTGAATCTTCTAGTTTGGGGGTTACCTACACATCCCCTCCACCCAGCTTCATTCTGGGAAGAATGTGCCTTATTCTCCACTACAGTTAGGGAAAAACTTAGCAGAGGACTTCATTATGTACACACACACACTGTGAGTGATGTGGTGGCATCTGTGAGCATCTACTTCAGCTTATTACAGAAAGGAAGTATCTGTATGAAATACAAACATATGTTCCCCTCTGAACATTATGAAAATGAATGCTTATTGCTCAAAACTGAGATCCAGAATAAGCATTTCTGGATTTAATGGWAAACAATGCTCTATATTCCTTCTATTTGTGAATTAAATTAGATACGACTGAAGATCCATTTTACAGCTGTCTATCATCTCTCCCTTCACAAAGTCTACACTTTTTGCCTTTTCTCCTATATTATAAAAATAAACTTCCCACATTTTTTATCTCAAATCTGAACCAGAATTGTAGAAATCCATAAAAATCTGAAAAGTCTAGAGACTTTTCATCGTGTAGAGATGATGGCTATCCATGTGCTTTCATTACTTATTACAATCCATGCTTGGCCAGAAACCTGTTAAGTTTCTTGTCCAGCATAAAGTAAATAGCATCATATCACTGACAAATTTTAAAACTCATTACATTTCACCCACTGAGCACAAAATATGCTGATTTTTTTACCACTATCAAATATGAAAAATGAGGAGAAAAAG
Organism: Malurus melanocephalus; assembly: GCF_030028575.1. NCBI lineage: Eukaryota > Metazoa > Chordata > Aves > Passeriformes > Maluridae > Malurus > Malurus melanocephalus. Next base: position 618,592 of record NW_026623547.1, read on the forward strand.
AAGTAAACCAGACTCCATCAGAAGGCAAAATGGAGCCTTAGAATCAAATACTAATGTCCATCCAATATAATTATCTTCACAGCAGAAAAAAAAACAAATTACTTGCATCTTAAAGAACAGAATACTAACCTCCTGTCGAAAATTATTTGCTGTCCTCTCTAGATGATCCATTTTCCTTTTTGATTTTATTGTGCTGCAAGAAAAAGCAAACAAAAGATAATTGTCATTTTGACAGCTGTGCTACTGTCCCTTACTGATATGAATTTCTATTAACATAACAATTTACCAGTGTAATCCAGACTACAGATGACATAAATCTAAATAAGAATTCAATATAAATATATAATTGGGAGTTAAATTAAGCATTTATGGGTCTGTAGTAATTTGTCAGCTTGATTTTGACAGTGTTACCATGGCATTCTCTTAAAAAAAAAAAGCAAGTGGATAACCTACCCGTTCCCTGTGCAGTAACAAAAAGCAGAGTGCCTCAACAGCCCCAATACAGAAGGAGAGGGGAAGATTCTGTTCTGAGCACCTCTCAGTAACTGAGGAACAGTGCAACCCACATAAATAGGAGTATGAGCCATGATGACCRTGCAGTCTTCAGAATCACTGGTTCCTGAAAAAAATCATAAATATTTGTTAAATGAAGCATTCAATATTTGACATGGCTTGTCTTCACYCTTTATTTCCCTTAAATCAGAAAAGCCAAAGCTCAGCTGAAGCTAAAACTAGCACCAAACACACAGGATATAGAGAGGGAATTTTAAAAGTATGAAAGTATCATAAACAAGTGAAAATGTGCATCCATCAAGTGAAGGGATGTTATGCCTGCTCCTGAAGGTGAGGGTAACTGAGGTTCTTGTTAATAGATGCCTTGGGGCAGATTASAGTGAAATTACACTGAATGACCATTGTTTATATATATATATAAATATATATATACACACATATACATATATATGGCAGGTCTATTGTAGAACAATTTGGTTGCAATGGAAAGGAGGTAAGAAACCATTTTGGTTATTATCTATAGAAACAAAACCATATAAAATTATTAAAAAATCACTTAAGAAAATATGTAAGGAAAAAAAAAGGAATAGAAAAAAAGGATAAGAGTAGATAGCAGAAAGATATCACCACCCATGGATGCAGTGACAAGATTTGATTGTTGCAATTTCACTTAGTCAAAGTGATGGTCACAGCCTTGATCCATCAGGGGCAGGGAATCCCACAAAGCAAAGTTCARTGGGTTAAATATATTCAGGTTCTGGTGGGAACATCCAAGTACCTCCCTTGAGGGGGAATTTTATACTGTCTATTCCAACACTCTGGATCTGTGCAGTGGTCTAGGAAGGCCCCAGAAATGAGTCTGGGGGTGCTCTGGAGTCTTAGACAGGTTATGAAACCTTCTAAGCCCTGACAGCTGCCTCTCACACCAGCGTAGCTGAGCCAGTTCTGTCCCACAGGAGGGGATGAACACCTTCAGGTCCAGATGTGAAAATGAGTGTCCTGATACCTTCCCTGCATGGGGAGTTTTGCACCTGAGCCAGTTGTGTAAGGGAGGACATTGGCATGATAAAAAAGCATTATCCAACCTCAGCAGGACCTGCTTCTCATTGGSCTTTTCCCTCATCTGGCTCAAACCCAGCTTGTKGCTAAACAAAGGTCAGTTTGTCATGGCCATCCTCTGCTGGTGGGTGCTCACCCTCTCTGCACCTGGGCTGTTCTTACACAGACCAGAGGTTTCCCACCAAATATCCAAACCCTCTCCTCCTCCTCTTTGGCTGGGGGTGCAAACCTGGCCTGAGCAAAGCCTCTGCAGCTTTTCCAAATGGCTGATTGTTTTGAGTCACTAGCCATCAACATTTCTTCCCTCACAAGGGAAGACCTTGTCACAGATGAGATAGAAAAGGCYGAAGTACTCAACGTTCCTTTTCCCAGTCTTTACAGGCAAAGCCTGCACCCAGACCTCTGCTTGTACCACTTGTGTTTGGGAAGGAGAGGGATAAGTAGGAGTGGGGCCAGCAACTGCTGAGAGATGCTGGAGGTACTCAAATGCACAAGGCCAGACAGGTGACACTCAAGGTTGCTAAGAGACACAGCTGACATGCTTGTCAGACTACTATTACCTATGAAAAACATTTATCATACAGTCTCCAACTGGCTGGGGAGAGACATGCTCATTTTTGAGACAAAAAGCAGCACTTACATTCAGTCAACACCATCTCAGTATCTGCAAAAATGCTCAGCAATTGTCCCCTTAGCTGTGTGAAAGCCTAAGAAAGTAACCAGGAAGATTTGACTCAAATTWACCAAGGGCAAATTAGGTTTGATAAATCTCAACAGCTACCGTGATGAAAGGTCTGGACACGCAGGTAAGGGGACAGAATGCAACACTCAAGTGTCCTGTGGCTCCTGGTACTACCCCTCATAGCAAGCACATGTTAGTAAGATGAGGCCAGATTAGATGGTTTGGAGTGGTTGCAAACCATCTGGGCAGACAGCACTGAAGACTTTGACGACTTCAAGTTGCTTCACTTGTTGCTAATAACAGTAAGGATACCCTGAGGTTGAATAAATTTGTCAGTAATGTGGATGATGAGACAGAAGGTGTCTTTGTTCATGGTAGGAGGGCTGGAACATTTTTTAGGTCCTTCCCAGGCCATTCTATGATCAGCAAACTTGTGGATGATACTAAAAGAATAGTAAAGCTCCACTTCAGAGGGAACTGAGAAACTGCAGGGCTGGAAAGCAGACACCTCATGACAACAGGCTATACCTGAGACTGCTTAATCCAGTGTGACCTACTGTCCTGCTCCAAGCGGGAACTCTGACTGGATGATGCTCCAAAGTGTATTCCAGCCAACAAATCTGAGATTTTAAATGTTCAAACAATATTCATGTTTAAAAGATCAAACACTGACTGTGCATTCCCTTTCCAGTGGTCAAGAAAGGGTTCTGGGTGAAGAATTTCATAAATTTTAATTAAGCCTGTTTGTTCACAGGTTTATTTAAAAGCACATTAATTCCTTATACCTCTGTGTAYCCTACATAATACATTTCTAAACAGTAAAGAAAGCGGAGGATGCTCATGCACTACAGTGGAAACATGGTGTGAAAACCMAACACTCAAACAACTATGACTGGGGAGAAAGATAAACTGACATGCACAACGTTCAAAGTTAGTTAGAACTACCCTTCAAGTATAGGAACAGGTTCATAGAGAGCCAAGAAATATTTCACATTCTTTGTAAATCTGCCTTTGTTTTTCCTAGAATGGATTAGGATAATTCTCTATCATGTATCATCACCTATCAAATTATATTATTTCCATGATGCAGTCCATTGCTTCTTYAAAGCATTAATATATTACATTCAAGTTATCTTTTCATGCATTTTTTTAAGGCATGTAATTTATTTTCAAAATGTTTTTCATTTTGAATCCCTTAAAATGGCACTGATCTAGCCTCTTTATAACTAATCAGGCCTATACACTCTAGCATTTCACTAACAGCTGCATTGGCTGGTCACTTAGTAACTTGTCCTGTTTGTRATATTGTATGGATGAAGGCAGAGCTTCCACAAATCAGGCTGCTCAGAAATGGAATACACTTACAGCCACTACTCAAACTGCCCACTTTCAAGCATAAGAAATACTTCCTGCAGCTTTTACTGTCCATAATTTTTAATAGTTTCTCAGCATTTAATTCTACAGTAGTTTTCAACTTTTAAAAACTGAGTTATTTTAAAGTCTTTGACCACCAGTGAACAAAATTACTTCAAAWTTTTTTTCCACAGCACCACAGAGTAGTTAAACTTAAGTGTTTAAACGAAACACTTAAGCACTTTCTACATTAAATGTGTAGAAGCTATTGATAACAAAAGTATTAACAATCTCAAAATATTTTAGGACAACAAAATACACATCTAATGAAGAAGTCACATTCCTCTACCTTGGCGTGTTGTCTGTAAACCCAGAGTGCTCAAAAATCACAGAGTCGCAAAGTCATGAGATCACTTTATGGTCGGGAGTCTTAAGTTCAATATCAATACACAATATTGCTAACAAAATAAATGTCAGCCTGATTTTATAGTCACAGCTGAAAGATCCTATCWATACACATCGCTTTAAGGCTGAGACTATACTAAATTAGAAATAACTCCTGAACAGTAGTTCAAGGTCCATTTATACTATCATCACTCTCCAATCATGAAAAACGCAATGAGTTGCAATTTTTACTCTGYAGCCAATAAATTCCAAAATGTCATTTTTTAATGAGTCCTCATTCTCCTCTACCACATACAGGCATGACTCACACCTTTACAAAACAGGAATAGGCTTCCCTCCACCTGTGGATCCCCAATCATCGCTGTAACTTTTTTCACTCATCCAACTCTTTGGCAATTCCCTGCCTTCCATGAAGTGCAGTGCTTCAGCCACCCAAGCTCACATCACATGGGATGTTTTCTCTCTATTCTCTGCTCACCCAAGCTGGTAGAGGAACAGCCACGCTAAATACCCTCTTTTCTTCACAGAATGGCTGAGGTTGGAGGACACCACAGCGAGTCTTGTGGTCCAACCTTCCTGCTCAGGCAGGATCATCTAAGATCATATAGCACAAGACTGCATCCGAATGATTCTAGACTATTTCCAGTGAGGGGAAACTCCACAAACTGGGCAATCTGTTCCAGTGCCTGGTCACTTGCATAGTAAAGAAATTCTTCCTCATATTCAGRTGRAACTTCCTGCATTCATTTCTGTCCATTTCCTCTTGTCCTAGTAATTGGTACCTGCAAGATGAGCCTGGCTCCATCCTCTTCACACCCACCCTTTAGATAATTACAAATTTTTATAAACTTCCTTTGCCCCATGGAAAGAAAAGAGCACTACTTTTCATGGCTCCTTCCTCTCATTTAAAACCAATGAACCATGCATTCTCCATCCCTCTGATCCACTGGCCCTGGATTAGTATCGCCTGATACATGTCTGCATCTCTTCTTCCCCCAATCCTACATCACTAGCTGAAGGGACAATTACTTTTAGTTCACGCGTGCCACACTTAAGTGCAAATTACTACGTAGGTTAATGCAAGAGAGTGTAGAGGGGAGCAGCAAGGGTACTTATGCAAGCAGCAAAGGAAGTATTTTTTCAAAAGCTTTCTCTCGGTAAGACACTCTTCTAGACAAACAGTCTCTCCTGCAAAAATAATCTCAGAAAACAAAGCTTTTTTCCTTTTCCCAGGACTGAGGCCGAAGCTTTTCCTCTTTTCCCAGAACTAAAGCGAACACGGTGAGCACTGGGGGGCGCGGACAGGATGGCAGCCCGTGCCCGGCTGAGGCGGAGCGGCACTGAGGAGGACAAGGAAATCCCGGCCAAGCGGCAGGAGAGAGAGGAGAGCAGTGAGCAGGGGAAAGATAAGGACAAGGGCAAGGTCGCGGTGGTGCCCGGCCTTTCCCCCGCAAGCCCTGCGGATMGCCGGGAGGKCACGRCTGGCAGCGGCAGCGCCATCGGCCGCAGAGGGCGGCCCGGCCACCGCTTCCGACCGGCGTGCGGGACCCCCGCCATGAGGAAGGGGCCAGCCGGGAGGATCGAGCGCGCTGACCCTCAGCCCGCCGCCCCTCACCCTCCTGTCCCCTCCACACCACCCCATCCGACCCTCCCTGGTGCCCCGCGATCCGCAGCCCGTTCCCCTCCGCCCCTACCCGCCGCCGCATCGCGTAACCGGGAGCCCCGCCCGCCTGCCCCCTCAGGCACCGCCTCTTCCCGTCCGCCCCGGCCCGGCTCCGCCGCTTCCCGGCGCCATGGCTGTGTTCCACGATGAGGTGGAGATCGAGGACTTCGAATACGATGAGGAGACCGGGACCTACAGCTATCCGTGCCCCTGCGGGGACCGATTCCTCATCACGCGGGTGAGGGGCGGCCGGGCAGGGCTGGGGAAGGAACGGGGTGGTGCTGCCCGTGGGCCGGGCAGGCGGCGGGGCCTTGACCGCTCTCCCGGCGCTTTTGCAGGAGGACCTGGAGAACGGGGAGGACGTGGCCACCTGCCCCAGCTGTTCCCTGATCCTGCGGGTCATTTACGACCAGGTGGGTGCGGGGGGAGGGCAGGCGAACGCGGTTCCAGCCGGGTCCCTCTGAGGCCCAGTTCGCCGCCCCATGCGGGAAGCGCGGGGAAGCGTTTAAAAATCCCTGATTTGGAACTGCATGTCTTGAGCTCTAGTTTTTCTGGTTTCCTCCTGCCGTGTTTGGGCTTTGAAATAYGCCTGCCTGGGTGGGCGTGGGGTAGGACAGAGACGGGACAAAATGAGTGATGCGAAGAGCTCCTGTCACTGATTCCAGCAGCCTGGCAGCAGCCGGGAAGCCATCTCACCTTCTAGGCACGTCATGGCTTTCGCGTTTTGGGAAACAGATTCACATCAATTACAGCCATTGTGTTTTTCATCCTGGGTGTATCTGTTTGGATTTTTTTTTTTTTTTTTTTTTTTTTTTGAGGGAGAGGAGATCCAAATATAATGTAACTCGACTAAATCCATGCTTGCTGTCTTTAGGAGCAGTTCATGCGTGATGAAGTTGTGGCAGAACCTTTGCCAAACAAGGAGTTGGTCAAGTGCTGATGAGTGTATCGTGGACTGTGCTGCTTTGGGATGAGAAAGTATGGGGATGGTGACTGCGGAAAGAGATGTRGTTCTTCTCCTGRAAGTGYTTGCTGCTCTGAGATACAAGTGCAATAACAGTCTGCCTTCTTAACGTGAATGGGAATTCGTTGGGACATCAAACACATGAATGGGTTTTGTTCCAAAGAGTTATAAAAATAYAGATAARTTGCTCTGTGTATTCTGGAAGATTTAAGAATTATGGTTCTGTTTTACAGCAAATCATACACAGAAGAACAGTGTKGAGTTGGGAAATTAYAATATTTAGKCTAGCAATGACTTCTTAGCCTGTGGAGAAAAWTGGGCTTTKTGTGAGTATATWCCAGTGTGAGATGGCACAGAGAGCTGAAATGTTGGGAGGCAACATTTAGGAGTCCATAGGACACRAWGCCATACAGAGTTRACACAGTGCAGCATCTCCCAGSGATGTGGGCTTGTGTACTTCAGCCCATACTGAATACGGGGAGAAGACAAGAGACCCAGTGCCAACATTTACCCGGTGTTGGTAAATTGCCTTTACTACTGTAAGCACGAGGAAGGTGCAGTTGTCTGTATATCTGCAGTGGGGGCAATACTTAAGTTGAGTTTCTTAAATTGCTTCTGAAGTATCTTTGAAAGAGCTTTGGTTGTTACCACATGACTYTGACATAAAAGTGATACTCTTGTGGGTATTGTGTGTAATGAAACAAAAGGAGTCAAACTTCTTTTACCCCTGCACAGCTARTAATGTGTAAATGGACTTGATCTCAAAGTCTGTTGTATTTTACCCCTATTTTCTCAACAGCTTTGTGATTTGRCTGTTGCAGCAGCTGTAAAACAGGCTGCAGTTCTCTGTGCCATTTGTAGTAGTACATTGCTGATTCTCTCAGCCTTCCTTTATTAGATGCACCTGCTTCCTGAATGGGAGATGCACACATTTAACTTAAATAATAAAGGCATATTTTAGGGTAGAAGAAAGTTGTGAGAACATATTCCACATTCATTCGAAGACTGCTTCTTGAGTTACAAGCCACTGCATTTTAATATTTGCTAAAAACTGTGGTCATTCCTGTGTTTTAATAGGATTTGATATCTATGAAGTGAAATTTGGGGAAAAGTACTTGTGAAAAGTTTATATTGCTATTTTGCTCCAGGCACTAAAGATCAGCAGGTTTTACTGGATTCTTGTGTGTGGCTGRTTTTGTTCTTACAGCGTTCTGAGAATGTTGAAGATGAACATTCTAGTTATTTTAAGAAAAGGAGAGGAAAAAAAAAAGAAAAACTACACCTAGTTGGAAGTTTTGAGTGCAGTAAGCACAACCCAGAGTGTTTCCATGCCTAAACCAGGAGGTGGCACTCGTGTTCCTTTCTTATCTGTGCTAAAAAAAATAGCTGTGGTACTTTGGTTAGCTATGCCTAATCAAATATTTATTTTGACTATTTAAATAAAGATGTTTACAATTCTACCAGTGGTTATAATGGTCTRTTGCTTACTCTGTTTCTGCACCAGCCACAATGATTTCCAGAGGTCTTGAGTTGTTGCTGCTGGGGTGATGATACTGGAAGTTCTTCAGGCTGGTTAATAAAAATTATTTCAGTCAAGCAGTAGATGCTGTAAAGCGAATTTACAGGAACCCTACCTAAGCCCCTGTTCAAATTTCTCCTGCATGTTTATCTACATGATTTTTCCACAAGTATTCTACATAAGAAGGATTACAGCAATTTTCAAGTGCAATACCAGGGAATGTATGCTCTGATGTAATGCATCAAAGTAAGTTGCCAGGTGTGTCATCTCTAAAGGTGTATAGATTTTGCAGAAATCATTGATCAGATTTTGTTACATAGTGAAGGTCAGGCCCTGTCATAAAAAACTAGGAAACTTATGTAGAGAATTATTTGTACTCTATATGGTTAAATTTGTACATGATTTTAAAAGGTGTTTATCAGTTGCATTTTACTTGGCAYGTTCCAAGTAAGCATGGCATGTAACAAGTTTTTAATTGATTTTTTTTAGTGTTTCCCACTCGTTGAAATACAGGTAATGGCATTTTTAAAAGTAATTTCAACAAAATTAGTTCGTTACATCAGTTGGACTGTCGGTGCTTAAAGTTTGTTACATAGTGAGAATAAGGTCCAAGTTGTAGAATGCAATTTACATGCACAGTAAAATTACTTGATCTCACAGTGTATATATCAAAGCTTTAATGAAGTATGCATCATGTTTGATTTTCTGGAAGTGTTTTTACAACATAACAACAGTAAGGTGGTGTGGCTGACTGTTGGAAAAGGAGGTGGCCTCATTTGCTCACATAAATTACTTTCAGCTCTTGTCTCATTGCAGGGTCTCTAGGGTCTCAAGACAGTAGTTGCTGTCCTCCCAACAAAGAGGCAAAACAGGGAAGGATGTAAAATTTCTCTCTTTTTTGTTGCCCTTTGAGAATCTGAGAGAGACATTTAAAACTGTTGAGCTGTTCTTTTGTTTTCCCTTCTGCTTTGTAGGGAGGGATTCTGCAACAAGAGCTCATCCTTCATAAAAGCTCAATGATGATAAAGCCAAAGAGCTGCCCACTTTTGTCTTTTGTTAACTTGTAAGAAGCTTTTGACTCCAGTGATTGCAGTCATCTTTTAAAAATACTCTTTCATACTGTAATTCCAGAACAGCAGCTAGGGCAGTCTGAGTAACCCATCAGAAATGTCCCTTGTCAGGAATTCAGTCACAAGGTTTCCTCACAGCGCCACAGGCTCTGGCCCTTCATGGCATTGCTTGCATATTACGTGCTCTCACAAACCAGTAGCTCACTTTTTTTTTTCTCAAAAGGCAATTGTGTAGAACAGAAAGAAGTCTTTTGTTTGCTGCTTGTGTCTGACAAACAGATTGATTGATTATGTGTTTGATAAGGTCCTTGGGTCTGTCAGAGGAGTCCAATGTGGTGAAAGTGGCACCATGTGAAAGTTAATGGAGTAATTCATCCATGGTGGAAATTATAGAGGGTGAAACAATTTATGATCAGTTTCACATATTCAAGCTCTGAAATTTTTCATGCTGCTGAGCAGCTCTGAACTCCTGTGTAACACTGAAAACAAGCAATACTCTCTGTGGCCACAATTTTATGGGAAGAAYGGAAGATAATTTGTTCTTCATTAAACTAAAGAGCTTAGCCTCCCTGATCTAGCAGATTCTTGTTTGCATTTCAAAGAAACTCGCTGAGAAGGTCATGTACTTTTGGCTCATTGTGCCTGTGTATCAGTGGTGTWCATGATTAGTTTTGAATAGTTGCTCTAGAAGTCTGTGACACAGACCCTGGGCCTCCAAGAGCTGAGGTCATTAGGCCACTAATTTTGCTGTTGCACTTATTTCATTATCTATATATTGGGGAACTTGTAGTGCCCCAAAGGAGTGTTATAAGTACCTTGACATTTCTTCTCTCCATCACAACTATGTATTGTCATGAAGACAAGCAGTTTCTGCCTGTTCCATTTCCATCTCTATTCCAATTAACACTCAGGTCATGCTAACTGTAGGGATAGGTATTTGTTACACTGAAAACTTCTTGCAGTGTTTTTAAAAATAGGATTTGTCAAGATATTTAGTGCAGTAATTGAAGTTTGCSATGGATTTTCTCCTACCAGTTCAATGTGGATTGCTTTGATTCTACTTCATGATAACATAAAATGCTAATTTCTTAATGTCTCTCCATAGTAGCCATGGCATGAAGGAGACAGAGAGGATCCAGAGGATCCTGTGAAGATGCTKGGCTCATCAGCCCTGAAACTGGTCAAACCTGTTGAGTGACAGAGGCAACACTTGACAGAAGCTGTGCCAGGAGGGAAAACAGCTGTCACAGTATCATCTTTGGTCAGGGAGGAAATGGATCAAAAGGGACTAAACAAAAGGGTAAAACCTTAAGTGACACATCATCACTCCTTCCCAGCCCTTGCTGTGGGCATTGTGGTCTGTTTGCACACCAGGTCACGTCTCCAAAATTCTTGGCAGCTCAACAGTCCATCACAGGCTTCCTGTCAAGTGGAAAGTCATGGCCGTGCCATTGRCTGTGTCAGTGACTGCAGCCAGTAAAGAGAGCTCTGAAGGCACCGTGACGTGTGAAGGTCAGAGCAGAGCTGCCTCATCCTGTGGTGGTCATTTCTTATTTTTATGTCAAAACTAAGATCTTTATCTTGTTGCTGAATGCTGAAGCTGTTGCTTTGGGGAAGGATCCAACTGTCATAAAACTCWGGGTAAAATCAGCAGGAGCTGGCAATAAGTCACTCCTTTTGTGACCTTTTCCTGCTCCATRGCAAATGGTTTTATTTTGGTCTCAGTTGTCCTTCTGGACAAGTCAGAGGTCAACCTTTTGACACCTTCAGTACTTAAAGTGAAAGATTTCCATGCACCAGAGCACTATAAACAGCTGCAACATTCCAAGCATGATCTTTGTGTATATAGATTTGTGATGTTTACACAAAATACAAATTTCTGATATATTTTTAGTAACAATGACTATTTCACACTGCCTAGGAAAAATACACAATTTTCTAGGGAGGTTTTTTTTTAAATGTTTATTTTCCAAATATATTGAAAAAAATACGGTTTAACAGATTTTATTTCTGCATGTCGTTGATCATAGGCCTGTTGTTGATCCTTTCCATGAAAATTATGTACCTATGCAATGCAATACCATCTTAATGTATTTACTTTTAGACAATAGCAAGACTAAAACATGAATTTATCATTTTTATTACTCTCTAACAGAGGTTAGAACTAATTTTGTAGCTTGTGACAGATTTTGTAACTGATGTTAATTTAATTACAAAAAAACAAGTAGATAAAATATGAGCCCTTCCTTATCCTTCTTTTTCACTTATTATGGTAGAACACATTTGACTTCTTCTATTTTGCCAAGGCTTCTTATATTTTGCAGTGACCCCCAGCACAATGCACTGTTGTTCCTGCATTGATRGATTCTAGAGTACATCCCTTAGCTTGAACCAGACTTAGGAGAACCAGACTTTGATTTGAGATATGTAAACAGCCCGGAGGCAGAGATCCAGGCAAACCACCTGTCAGTCTCACAGTCTCTCTCTTGCAGAACTGCTCAAGGGGGTAATTTCGGAGCCAGTAAGGAAAGCTTCTGTCCTGGAGGCTGAGCTGTGCTGTGGCAGCAAAATAGATAAGTGCATCAGAGCAGGAGTGACTGCCAGGACAAACCAAGGGTCTCCTTGGTCCCATCCCATCCCCAGCACTGCCCAGCAGCTACTGAAAAGTCCATGACCAGGGCAAACATTTGGGGATAATTCCTTCACACAATTTGAAAGTCATGGACTTTTTGAGACTGACACATTTGTGTTAAATAGCATAAACAATATATGTACTTCCATGAGTTTGTCTAATCACTTTTTGARTCCACATCACAACTTAAAATCCATTGCATCCCATGGAAAAGAATTGCCCAAGTGGGCTTTACAATGAGACATATCTCTTTGTTTGTTTTGAACCCATTGCCCTGGGGTTTATTTAAAGACACCTTTTGGATAGGAAGAGAMTGTTTTCTGCTCTTTGCTCTCTAGCCTACTGAGGACTGTTTCGATTTTTTTTCTTATTTTTTGCACTGTTTTTGAAAGGGAAGTAGGAACTGTGCACTGTTCTAGACACAGGTGTGTATCATGCATACATTTGCATAGCAATATTTGCTCTCTATTTTCCAAAAATTCTTGACGTATGATGTTCTTTTTAGACACTTGATGAGCACTAGGCTGACATTATCTTAGAATTTACATTTAATTAAGGAAATAACTTTTGAGGATCTAAGCCTTAGAATAACTTTGTATTTCTCCTCCTGTCTCTTGCTCAGGGCCTAGGTGGTTTTTAGAAGACAAGGTGTTATGGGTTCATGTAGTTTTCTGCTAGTCCCTCCCACAACCTCCTAACAGCAGTGTGCAAGTGTGTAAGCTCCATGCRTTTCAGTAGGACTGTCCAAGACTTAATGTCTTGGTTTATCTTTACTTCTCCCATCATTTAGCTGGCTTTTATTTGTTTAGTTTTTGTAATGTGTTACTTCCCTTCCATGTTCATTTTAATTATCCCTGTTGCACTTCTTACTGGACTTCATCTCTTCCTTGAAAGCTGCATTTATGTGCCTCTTGTATTTCCTTGTCTTTGCTGCAGTGGCTTTCCTGATGGGTATCTGAGTTTTCTGGGCAGTGAAGCCTTTTATTAGAGTTGGTGCTGTGTTTCAATGTGAGATTTCTTTTAGTTTTGAATACYTGTATTTATTTTCCTAAAAGAAGTGGGGATACTGCCCAAGATGCAYATAAAAATAGTGTGCTTTTTGAAAGGACCAAGAATGTTTTCTTTCATTCAAATCTACTATTTCCTTGTAACTTCGTTTTCTAGTACTGGCCCTAAGTGTGGAARTCTTAGCCTGAATAAATAATGAATGATAAATGTTATAGACGGAAAGATTCTTGCTTTTCCTTGTGAAGAAGGGGTTAATTATAACTCGCAGTCTCTCCTATTGCAGAACTACTCAAGATGAAGCTATTTCTTGGAAGAATACCCTTAGGAAGTTAGTGACCTAGAATGAGCTTGGCATAGAATTGCCTTTTAGCCTTAACTGTGATATTTGCTGCTGCAATCTCCTAGACAAATGGGTTTTGACAGGCTTTGCAAACAGCCTGAGGTCAGAGCCTACGAGCTTTCCTTGGGCAAGTAAAAGCTGTAGAGTCGGGAATTTAATACATTTTTTGAGACAAACATCAACATTTCCCAGACCTGGGGAGGGTGCACCATGGGACAGTGACAGGCAAATGCAACCCCTCATGGGACTGTGAAAAGGACATGGCATGCAGCAAAACGTGGTCCCTGCCAGGGATGGTTCATGAAGTTCAAGCTCTGCTTTGAACTGGAATGAAGATTGTATTTTTAATATGCCTTGACATAAGGCCCAGAGGAGAGCAGGTGATGGCACATAAAACAGACACCCTGCTTTGGGCATCCAGATATGCTTCTGTTGCCCCTACACCTCCACCACAAACTGCTTAGCAACCTAGAGGTGAGATTTTGCTGTGRATGCAAGGGTGAGCAGCAGAGARGGCTGACACCTAAGCTTTTCCTACRCAGATTTCCTATGTGCACACTGAGCCCAGGGCAGTGGGCAGCCTGGAGGGATGCAATGATTTAGGGCCAATCCCCTCCTACTTACAAGAGGAAGGATTTTCTTCCCACCCCAGCTGTTTGTTCAGGCACTAACYTCAGAGTTTGTTTCTCCCTCTGTAAACCCTACAAGTAGCTGAGCAGTTACGGCTGCATGGTTATTTCCTGTGCAAACACAAGTGGGAGATGATGTACAGAAGATGCACACTGGAAGAATTTAATCTGGCCCCTATAAAACACTCTGATCCTTGCAGATCCCTTTTATTTTTTTCCCCTTGATACTTTTTTTCCAGTCTGGGATTTTCATAACTGAAGGAGAATTCAAATAAATCAGCAACTGGAGTAAATGCCAAACAACCACAGTCAAACTTTCTCAATGTTTTAAACTAATAGACCCCCTTCTCAAGATATTGTGCCTAACAGGGTTTGATTGCACTTTCTCGGCCAGAGAATTTCTGTCAGTACCTTTGCCAAATGCACGGTCTCACGGAGGGAGGATTTGATAGAGATCCAGGTTAAGTCAGCCTCTTCRTTCAGAGACAGTGACTGCCAGCCCCACACAGGCTGCAGCGGGGCCACCCAAATGTCGAGTTTCCACTGAGGAAGGCCAAATTCCCCATATTCTTTTTTATTTTTGCAACCGTAGCAGGGCTGTGTCCTTGGGTTCTTTCCATGCCAAATAAAGCGTCTGCACATTTTGTCTAGTTTGGTTTTGTACGGTTGAGGCTTTCATAGCAGAGGCACCTGCAAAAATAGAAGTCTGAAGAAACAGATTAATTTCTGACAGGTTAACCAACCTGAGGAGTAAGAAATTATTATGCTTGATCTGTAAATACATTTGCAGCTTGCCTTGCAAGGGCAGCTTGTGAAGATTAAACTGGCTGGGAATATTCTGAGCCCTAGGCATAAAGCACCCTCTGAGACACAGCTAATATAAAATGCTTCGAGGCAGATCCTGCCATCCAGTGCAGCTGTGTAAATCTGGARTAACACAGGCTGCTTCAGGGATGTTACTTCAGATCCACTTCACCCAACAGAAGAGCAGAATTTAAATGAATTAGCCATGAAGAGAGAATAAAGAACATGTGCAGTAAATAATGCATTTCTGGGTTTTCTGCCCTTCATGAATCTCTCTCATAAATGTTTCAGCCTCAGTCTGATTGCTGCTTCACTGTGTCGGCCAAAAAGCCAGACTGAGCAAGTGCATTTCTGTGTCATTCWCATCTGAGGCTGTTACAGCTCAGAGTGAGGCAGAAGCAGACACAAAACCCTGATTTCTAAAAGCATGGCAYTGTCCTCACCAGAGCTGTGTTTGAAATGCCTCAAGACACATTCTGTGACTGCTCTTGGTCAGAAATGGCTCCCATTTGGTTTATGTTTTATCTCTTGCAGAACTGAAAAATAGGTAGGAGAGAGGGGAAGMAATTTTGAATTTATAAAAATCAGTTTGGTCCCAGAGTGTCAGTTGAAGCATTTCAGCATTTATAAATGATTCATTTCATTCTGAAGAAGTCCGTATGAAATCTCACAGTATTTTTCACCCTGTACTATCCTGCCACCCAGGCTGGCACTGGACACCAACCTTAAGTACTTTGGTTCCTCCAAAATTTAATTTTTCATGGGATGTTACTGAGTGAGTAATGAATATTATTTTATCTTTTCTTTTTCTTTCTGTTACAKTTGGATTCTTTCTATTCACTTATTTAAATCAACAGCTTTACAGTCTCTATTGCAATATCCTTCAGATGTAAGATACCTGAATTAGCCTCTGTCACCATAAGGTGACCTTGCTTCATGAGGTCAGGCTGTGGTCCCCRCCACTGGATGCACATGAACARTCCCCTGCTGTGTTACACATGTTCYTGAYRTTCCTGAGCAGTTGTCCAACACTAGCWCAGGAGCAGAATACCTTGGTGAGCTTTGAGGAGCTATATCCACACCTGGAGCTACATCACACCTGCAACATCCTTTACAGAAAATCTGAAACTACTTGGTTTTCATAGTCTCCTTTCTTACTGAGCTGACCGTGATATTTTAAACTTACCAAATGTGTTTTATCAATACGAGATACTGTTAAGTTCTGCCCATTCTTGCACTTTCCTGATCTTTACTCTGCAGATTCTTTCCATCATTTTCCCCCAGATGTAGCACGTTCATTGCTTGTGACTGCCAAGAAATGACAGTTCCAAGACTGTCAATAGTAAATGAGATGAGCCTCTTAAATAGGATAGGGACAAAATCTCASTTACAGATTTGTGCATCTTTCTGACATGTCCCACTAGAAAAAGAGAAATCTTGGTCTCGGTAGAACAAATGACCACCTGYACATTCTCGCTGTCTGAGAAATACCTCCTCTGTCTTGTCAATTCTGCTGCTCCTTGCTCTCCTGTGTTCTCCATTAGGAATGTCCTTCTATTGCCAAAACCAAGAAAAGAATGGATATGGCTCTCCTGTGTTCTTGATGGATGTAGACATTTTCCGTGTGTAGGGGGTTTGCTAATTTTTCTATTTATTTTGCCAATGTTTAAAACACATTCTATTTATTTTTTCTATTTATTTTGCCAATGTTTAAAACACATTTTTAATAACAGAGTTGCACTGATGAGACCTAATATAGGAGCAGGTATAAATTGCTCTTGCCCTTTTTGCAGCTTAATACTTTCTTCTGTTCAGAGACAAATCACTGGCCTGGCAGACCTAGATCCACAAATGTGAGGGGTTTTAAAAGTACTGGCACAGCTGCAATGGTCTGGCTAAGGGGTGCAGACAAAAACCAACATTTTTTGTTGTCARGAGTCAAAATGGGAATTATTTGGAGGGACAGGGTTTCATGGTCTGCAGTACATKTCCAATGTTTATCAGTATTCCTACTGAGAAGCAGAAAATTAGGAGTTTTACCYATCATCTATAGTCACCTTGAAACCCCATAATGAAATATCAATAACTGAGGATAGCTGTTTGCTAAAAAGATTACTGACAGCGAAATAACAGTCACCAGTAGCTATAAATGTATTTTATGTCTTGGACATTTTCCTGGAAGACTTCAGTCTTTCACTGAGTTAGGCAGTAGGAGCCCTAGATTTAGACACTTGCACAAAGAAGAATGGTAAAATGTTTTTGGAGTGCTGGAGGGGAGAAAGTGGAGCTTWTTTTTTTGAATCAGTGTACCATGATGTTCCTTAGTAAACCCAAATGCGTAATTCCTTCACAAATGGGGGGTTCTGTTTCAGTTTATTCTTTCTGCAGTATACTGCAGAAAGAAAAAAAAAAGAAAGAAGATGAGATATCTCTTCCTGGAGAAAATCCAGAATTTTAATTAAAGAAATGGCATTTTCACATTCATTTCTTACTGGCTGGCGTTCATGGCCATGCTGGCCATACTTGCTTTTGTGTTAAGAGCTTTCCAGGTGATCTTCTTACAAATGCCTTTTTTTTCTGTCACTAGTGATCCTAGAAACAATAAAGAATGTTCTAGTGCCATTAATTTGGCACTAGRACATTTTCATAAGGTGGACTTGAATGTCAAGTCCCTGAAATCCCCAGAGCRGGGGACAGCACATGTTAGTGTTAATGTTAAGCAGACTGAAGGAAAGGCATCAGAACTGGAAAGGATATTCTTATGTAAGCTGTTTATGCCAATAGCYGGGACTTTAAATTACCACAATATCAACATGAACCCCATGAAATCTGAAACTTTGTTAAAGAGACCTAGGACTGAGAAGACAGACTTAGGCTTTTAAAAAAAAAAAATTATGTTCAAAACCCCTTTTTCAATTAATTGTTACTAAATGCAGCAGCAATTGCTGGTAAAACCAGTGGCCTAACTTTAAACTCCAATCAGAGTTTCTCAATAGTTTGTTTCATGTACCTGGTTCAAATCTGCTGCTGAAGTTCACAGTCRTATCAATGAGCCATCTTCATTCTTGTTTTCACTGCTCCTGCTTTAGGAAGCAAATATGTTCAGTTCTACACTCRAAAATCTAAAAAAGCTTTCCCTCCCAGACATCTCATTAGGATCCAGTGCTTGCAACTTAAACCTGRGGCTGCTGTAATTGTAGTAGCCTGGTTGGGTTGTTCTGCAGTGCTCCAGTGCCATATAAAAAAAGTGGATCGATGTACTTGGAAACTGAAATTAAATTCACCTTTTCCCATTTGCCTTTATTTCTTTCTCTCTGTTAATAATTGAACATTGATTTTCCTMATTTTGCTGAGTCTGCAGTCTTTGCTAGCGTGTAGTTGTTGTAGACATTCACAAGAGCTGGCAGTAAAGATCCAGAAAAACAATTTTTTATCAGATTTTGCCAGTGTGTTGAAAGCAAGACAGCCCAGAAGAAAAGGTTCTTTCTTATGATAGGCAACCAGGAAGCAGAGCCCAGCATTTTGCCATGGGCAGCCTGGCCTGGGGACCTCTCTCATCACTGCCTGCGTGAGCATTCCAGCTCTCTGTTCAGAGTGAAGGAAACAGTGGGTCTTGTTCCACACTRAAATCAAACTAAGGAACCTTGGAAATTCCTCAAAATGGAATCACCACTGTCTGCCAAGTCTGAGCATCATGTTACATCTAATCTTGAATGAAACTGCCCRAAATTGTATATTTTTAAGAAAAGACAGACATCTTCTTGTAATTAGCAAATGATGGTCTCATTGTTCTTATTTTGCTTATCAAGTTATTTTACAGCGTCAAGACCTATTTTGTTTCACCCTTTCCTCTCATCACTGATTTAAGARTTGTTCTTGGCACTAGAGAATCTTAAGAGTTCTGTCACGGGCTGCACGCAGAAGGTCATTCCAACAGCAGGAGCTGGAGCTGAAACCGTTCATTGTTTATGTAAAACGAAAAGTTATTTCCTTCTGTTCCTGGGCTTGTGTGTGTGCAAATCTACACAGACACCACAGACTGACCGTGGGCTGCTGCACCAGGAAATGAATGTTTGCTTTGCTTCTCAGTGCCAGGGTTTACTTGATGAGGAGGTGTTTGGTCATAGGTTGGACTTGATGATCTCAAAGGTCTTTTCCAAYCTAGTTCATGCTGTGATTCTGTGATTCTGCAAGCAGAGGACTCAACAGCAAACTGCCCTGAAGATGTGGCTTTTGCCACGGTCTCTGAGCTTGCTATGGCAGCCCGTGATCCATCAGGTGGGCTGCATGAGCTCAGGCAGCATCAGGGCTCAGCCAGACTAAGGGGTCCTCGAGGATCTGTGGCTTGCTGACTGATTTGTAGGTGAAGGCAGCTCTTGGCACTATGGATAAGTTTTTTTATGAGAATGACACATACAGAAACTAGTTAAGACAACAAAAAGCTGGGGGTTTAGATAGACAACTTGGCCAATGAGAAATTCACTGCAAGATTTATTTTTTAATTGACATGAGTTTTATGCATCTGCCGGCTTGAAGTATTTTGATTATTAAACTGTTCACTGCTTGGCTCTTGATTTCTAAGCAGACAAAGTGCATGCTAATAAGAGGGAAAGCAAAAGAAGATGACATTAATGCAATGACCTATTGTCTCTGTAAGACTGTTACMCATTAAACATTTTGGTTGGACTATAGCTTTTGACCATTTTTGGTTTGTGTAGTAATCCCAAAGTAGATATAATTAGGTATAAAGGGTGATTGGCAGAAGCAGCCTCCCAATGGCTTGTACTCAGAAATAAATATCTGATGTTCTCCATCTTAACTCCTGGCATGAAGTASCAGTGACTTTCTTTCAGAACTGCAATTAAATTTTTCGTGTAATTGTGACATTAGATGATAAAAAAGAAACTGTAACAAAACCCAGTTTACACCTAACAGCGTATTAAGAAGTGAATTAAAAATACCATGAAAAATACAATACTAAAGGATGTAATCCTTTAAAGCTCATTTATGCCTATAACAATGTAAGAGATATTATTAGGTTATTAGTTATCAGTCTGTAAGACTGAGGGACTAATAATGTGGAAGCTATCTTTTGAGTAATTGCACAAAATAGATTAGATATTTTAAAATATATTTAGTATTATTATATAATGCTTATTTTTTAAAAAGTGATTACTTTCACCTTTTTCTCAATTCAGAACAYAGAATTACCATTGGTGTAAATAAATATAGTGATAGTATTACCAAAGGTCATGGACTCTAAGAAAGGTGGTTGTGCAGCTACTTGGAAACTGAACAATGCATTCAGCCCTCAGGCTGTTCTGTCTGTAATTTAGGTTCAAGTGAAGAAGAAGAGCCTTGCAAACAATCCTGGCACCTGTATCTGTTCCATGTCGTGCAAATTCTGCTGCAGCTCTCCAGCCTACTCAGCAAAAAGATGTAGGAGATTTATCATTAATACCAGAGTTAACAGCTTCAAATTATTATAGAGACACTTCTGACAATTTAAATTCCTATTCCTTTGGGATCAGATCATGCTGTAACACAGCATCCTACATGGTGGGGTCTCTCAATTTGTGAACAAAGAAGCTGTTCTGWAAAAGTGTGCTGTTGGATTAAACACATTTGAGGAAACCGCAGATGGYAGCAAGTTTGTTCTGGCTTAAAGCCAAATTGGAAGAGCTGGGCACTGGGGCTGGGCTCCTGGAAGGGATTTTAGCWTGGGTACCCTTTGGGATTATTTTCCTTCCACTTAACTCCAGTTTAAAATTTATACATGCCATTTAAATTAATCATCAAGAATCCYTCCCTTATCAGTAGAGAAATGCTTGCTTTCTCTAGTGATTTACCCACAGTGTTCAAATACTTGTGACTGGTGACCTCTGGAAGTGTTCTCTGCTCACCAGTAGAAGGAACCCAGACCACTATCTTAGTTGTGACTACTGTAGCCCGAGTTAACAGAAGTGAATCCTGTTCCATGTGTCYAAAGCATAATAATCCCCAAGAGTGATAGCTAATTAAAAAAAAAAAATAGCAGCTAGAAATATAGCAAAACCACTCAGCTGCTATCTCATGTAGCCAGATTGATTTTCCAAAACATCCTTCCAAACCACCTGGTGAATAAGCAGCTGTGAGCTGCTTGAAGGATGTGCCAGAGTTCATGCTTTCCAGGGACTCTACTTTTATAGTCCTTATTCAGACCTTTGCAATGAAACCGATGGAAATTATGGCAAAGGTCTGCAAAATCAAGCCCCCTCTAAGATGCTGGTGGGGGCAAATCCTCCTGTACATTTCTGTAAGACTCTCAGGTGATGGCTAAATTAGGGTATTGCCACTGGACATTTCCGACTGGGTTCTTTGCAGACCAGGTGTGCTTCAGCATGAGGAAAATGAGGCATTAACAATCTTAACACAATGGAGGAAATAAAAATCCGTTTCACTGTGCACTGATACACTTTATTCAGGGCAGACATGTGCAGTTTTCATAGCTTAAAAACATGTTACCTATTTGCAAATCACTCCTTTTTTACTCTCTTCCAATGTTTGCAATTTGAATCAAACTGTTGGARATAAAATGAAACACAAAGTCAGAATCTGAAAGCTCTCACTCATGTCACCTTCCAGCTGCTATTGTTCTTGTTTTGGATGCCTGAACATAGCTCCATCCTTCCTGGGGAAATCAGTAATGGAAGCTATTGMATTTTCATCAACAGACAGTATTACAGTTCAACATCTCCAAAGGAGGACCTGGAAACATTTACATGTGGACTGAGAGATACCCTCAATATTTCTGTGCTACAGGATTTAGCATGAAGGTTGATAAACCTTCTTTCCCCCTGTTTGGACTTCAGGTTAACACACTGAGAAGATGTGTGAGAAATGCTGCCATTGTTTCTCTGTGTCAGTGATGGCACCTCACCTAACAGGACAAACCCCAACCCTACACCAACACTGACTGCGTCAACTGGAGCTCAGTTTTAAAGTACTTAGAATAATTCCTCAAGTCTTTATTTTCTTCCATTTACCATGAGCTGGGAGAGGAATAAACCAGGCTGTTTAGTAAGCGTCAACTGAAAGGTAAGGTTCTTGAATCTGACCTTTTAGCTCAGCTTCGTGGGTGGGTTTGGCTCAAAGCACTCACTGTGCCTGGGTTGCGAAATTCAAAGAAACAGGTGCAGTTAGACTGTAAGATATTTATTCGTGTTATACTGGAATTCCTTTGCTCTTGCCTGAGGCTCCRCTTTGGAAGCCTTCAAAGTTTAAACTGCTTCATTCTTGCATGAAACATTTTGTCCTTACATTTCTCTCCTGTCACCAGGAATTAGCAGAACCTGAAAGGTTAACCTTTCTAAATACTGAAAAGTAATTCCATGTTTTGTGGAGCTCAAAGCATCATTGTCTGCTAGTATTGCATGAAAAATGGGTAAAAATGGGGAAAACATACCATCATCCTTAGCCACCCTATTTGTTGAGCCCARTTCCATGAGGAGAAGGGTTTAGTTGATGGATATAACCACAGGGGCAATGTCTAAATGACCACAATGAGGAAACAGTATTGGTACAAGTGACCAATCCATTTTAAAGGCATACAGGAAGAAAACTAGGAAACACAAGGACAGATGCTTTCCCTTTGGGTTTGGGTTTGGGTTTGAGTTTGGTTTTTTTTTTGGGGGGGGGGGGGGGTTTGGGGGTTTTTTGGGGTTTTTTTTTTTTTTGGTGTGTAATGAGTTAGATTTGTATTAGAGGGAAGTGTGCTTCACAGTCCTGGC
Organism: Malurus melanocephalus; assembly: GCF_030028575.1. Taxonomy (NCBI): domain Eukaryota; kingdom Metazoa; phylum Chordata; class Aves; order Passeriformes; family Maluridae; genus Malurus; species Malurus melanocephalus. The sequence goes on from NW_026623547.1 coordinate 641,002, forward strand.
TGCCTTGGCACGGAGACCTCCTAGACCACCTTGTAGCTCCCTTCAGGGAGCTAAATTCCAGGCCCATGCTCTGAATTTAGTTCCCTTGGAAACCAAACACACATTTACTMTTTTACTAAGTGAAATAAGTGTAGTAAAAATTGTTTTCTAAATGCACCATTTATTTTCATTTTATTTTTGAAGAGGTGTTAGGTAACACATTTTTCTATTGTAGATATCTACAGCAAACCTTACTTTCTAGTTTTTTATCATTATGTTAAAAAGTAGTACAAAGGAAGATGTCCATGTCTCTGAAATTTAATTCCAAACATTACCTCTCTAAACAAAAAAAATCTTTTCATCCTTCTTTGTGATATCACTTGAGTTCAATTACCATATTTGTATAAACATTTTTTAACATTAACCTAAATTCTGAAGGAATTACATTCCCAGTGTAGTGTCCAAAATATAATAAATAATACATAATTAAACATCTGGCATACTCATAATTTAAAATAAAGGAATCACATGTCATTAAAACAGCATTTTAGTCAGTTTTTATTCAATTAAAAGAATTCTCTTTTCTCACCCTRGATTTGGGCAATGGTCAGGGATCACTTGGTATTCTGGAAAAGGTTGCTATCATCCTCTCAGCTGAAAATTAAAGCATTTTCCAGAATGTCAYAAGAAATTTTAAATGAGACAGCAGAAATAGTAACTGATTCTGATGCTATCAAAGAAAGCATAAGTGGTAATCAAGATGATTGGAGTGATGCCTGAACACAGTGTGGAATCTGCAGCACTCAAAGTGGACAGAGCTAGACACTGGGAGTTKTTTTGGACAATGCAACACAGAATGCTCTTCGTGTCTTCTCTTGTAACCAAATCTATATGCTTGATACAGATTTGTTAYGATTTACTGAGGCAGGTTTCTGGAAGGCTCTGAGCAGAATATTCTGTTACTCCTTCCTTTCTTTAAACAGTGTGCTATACATTTTAAAAAAAACCTACAATTTTCTGTCTTTTGGAAAGAATTCAAAACCAAACTGAGTTTCATTAACGATGTCCTTCCCCTTTAATATATACATAGGATTATGACTGATTTATACTATTAATCAGATGTGGTACTGATGTGCGAAGACTCCCAAATCTTTGTTCTTCTGTGTTAGCAGGCTCTTGAAAAGTGTASTCTTTATTGATTTTATCTTCAAAATGGAAAGTACCCTAATGAGATACTGAAGTGGAAGCTTGGCTAGTGCATACTATGTGAGACCATTCTTRTTACTTAACCTTGTCTCTCATTCACTCCTTTGAAAGACAGCAGGTCTGCAGCAATGCAGGCTCTACAGAAGAAGCTTCTTTAGAAAATTTGATCTTTTYAGGATCATCTTGGAGACCCACAAAAGCAAGAATCTACAAGATCATCTTGGCCAAAACTGACAGCTTGAAAGGCTTAACTCAGATTGCAAGCAAATGGAAGCAAACCAGTATTTTCTTCCTAGGCAGCCACTGTTGAAACTGGCTGTTTCCCTTCCTTGCTGTTTTCAGCCAGCATTTCTGTTACTGCAATATTAATAGTAATAATAATAATAATAAGCTCATCCCATGGCTGTACAAACCAAATGGATGCTGCCGATTCTTTCTATCCCCAAATAAGCAGAGAAGTTGTTACCCTCTTTACTACCTCAAGTTTCTTGAGGAGTTGTCCTTAAATACAATTAAAACAAACAAGAAAAAAAWTTGTTAATGTTTCAGTCTCATTCTCCTATCCAAATTAGATTGTGGACAAGGATTTAAGGAAGGCTGTGCCAAACACTGAGGACTTTTAGTATTCCAAGTCAATTAGAGCATTTAGTGCCTAATTAAGTGTCAATTTATGCTYTGTGTAATCTCACAGAGAGTAGAAATTTGGCTCAGGCTAATTGGAAAACAAAATTTTTACTATTACRTGTGGAAACATCTATTACTTTTATACATACAAAACCTATTTTGTTTTATATGAGTCGAGKGCACTGTAAAACAACACTGAACTCCTGTCCTGGTTTGGCTGGCTTCCTCTTACAGTTTCAAAAGTCTCACAAACACTTTTATCCTGTATCCTCAGAAGTCACAGAATATGCTGAAGACAAGCTGTCTGGCAGCCAATTTTCCACGTTTCCTTCAAAGGGCAAACTTAACTGTCTTCTGCAATAGCATGGTTCAGAATTTATTGATTCTCACAGTCTCTCTAGTCCCTGCTTCACAGAATAAATAGAAATTTTAGCTAGAGCTGGATTAACCAGGAGCCAGGCTTTCAAATGAGAGACCCTCCTGATTTCACTGCATGCTACAGCAAACACAAACATCTTTCTTGTCCTTGCAGGAAATACATCTCAAATCCCAAGCAGAAGTAACGTTAAACTTTGGAGACTTGACCTCCACATAAACCTATCAGTCACCTCTGGCGTAGCCCATGGGAACGTTGAAATTGCCACACCTGATTTGCATTCTTGTTGCATGCAGACAAAAATAAGTCCTTCTCATCTTCCTTCGTTGCTGCCTCTATGCATTTGCCAGAAAGGACATGGACAATCATTCCATTCTAYAGGATGAGAGAAGAAGGGAAAGAAAGAACAAATTAAAAGTAAGGGATTTCCAGTAAAAGYTAGGCCACGTTTCAGAAGATTTATATACAATATATCACCAGTAGTGACTGGTTGTTAATTTTTTTTTTTTAAGCAACACTCCAAACACAATGACTGGATTTAGTTTTGTGCCCAGAGCATGGTGAATATTCGTAGTTCCTTTTGAAGCTAACAGGAGTGGTAGGTGTAGAATTCTTTTTTACCACTGTTTTTTTTTCCTATGGCTACAGGTTGTCATTAGCATCAACCTCAGTACTACAAGCCCCAACATTKCATAAGGACCAGTGGTTCACTTARGAATCAAMCCAAATTACAGYAGGAACTGAACCAGWGGATTGTTGCATCCCTACAATTACAGTGACTGTTTTCCCAGGCTCTCACAGAACATGACATTTTTCAGTATTGTTGAGGAGTTCCTGCTCTGCTGGGTGAAGTTCACTGAATATCAGTGAATTCCTCGAATAGGAAGTTTGCTCTTCTCTTACAGTGCARGAGAAAATTTAATGTTTCCCATCAAGAGCTCCACAAAGGGCTCTCATTTTGGAGGGGCCAGGATTTCCAAACCCTTCCTTGTTCTGACAGAAATGGGAAAGGATTTGCCTGCTCATATTTTCACAACCACTGATTCTGATTCTATTCCTATAAGGCCAGTAAGATGAACAGTTAAAACAAGGAGATAGGTATTTAGGTAGGATTTCTGCAGTTTGTATTTCCAAACCAAATGTCACATAGACTGTGTAAAATGGCAAGAGACATCCTCATTTTTCTGGGTGAAAATGGTACAGAAGTGAAACTTGCCCTTCAAATACCTCATCTTTTCCTCACACACGAATCCTGTAAATCACCCAGTGTCCCCCAGTCACCACGGCTGCCTTTGCCCTATGGCAGAGCCACTACTGACCTCCTGGACATCCCAGTGCTGGTTGCTGTTGTCTATCTCCTTTGTACAATTTTGAGGGATAACCTTCCCGTGTCTTACATCAAAGCAAAGCAGCGGAGCAGAACCAAGCCGGATTTCCTTCATGCTGTTGTATTCAAAGTGCTGGAAAAGGGAGGGTTTGTTTGAACAATGATAGATGGACATCCCAGTTCATTTTTAAAGTCTAATTCTAAAAACAATTTCCTGGACATGTTTGTTAAGATGTAACCCAAACATGTGTGACAAAGATCCAACAGCCTTGACCCTTCAAAGCAGTCCCCCCCTGCTAGCTAATTCTGGCATAACTATTTACCTAAGGAAAGGCTTTGTGAACTATGATTATGTATAGCATAAACCCACCCTGTCATAAAATTTTCCAGTTCAATAAATATTTGAACAGAAGGATGTTTCTGACTGTCTTCACACATTGCAGTTTGAAATGTGCCTGCAGCTCACCCTCAGCTGGATCCATGCCAACTTTGGAGTCTAAATGAATTTACCCCCTGCTTTAGATTGAAGTTTAGGTSTCAATCTTCAGTTTTAGTCACTAATGGGGAAATCCACCCCCAATATTCTGCAACTGTTATGTATTTTTACTCATAGGCTTTCTGTTCCCCAGATACTACCAAGTATACTAAACAAATAAGCACTTAATGATGTCTTCTGGAGCAAAGTCTGAGTATCTGCATTAGTGACACATGGGACATTGACATTTTTCAAGTGGCACTCAGCTGTAGAAGAGTGGACATCACTGCCTTGGCACATGCCTAATTTTGAATACAGCAGTATTTCCACTAGTGTCAACCCAGCCATGCACATGTTGGAAAGCCTRTCTTCTGCATGGTTCCCTAGATCTGGCACCTAAGTGCCTAAATCACCTAGATCTGGTGCCTAAGTACTCAAAATGTACATTACCTGGGTGAGACTGTCACTGCAAGGGGAGAACTCAATAGAGCCATCTGCAGTGGCTCTTCCAGGTCTGTAATCTGCACAGAAGCCAACACCAGTATTGTAAAGCTGTAAGCAAAGATTATACTGAAATAAACCACAATTGGATACAAACAAAATATCCTTCAGCTAACATTTTTGTGCTTGGATCCCTTTAGGATATATGAATTTGTTCACAAATCAGGCACTATTTATTTCTTTCAGATTTGATCTTGCAAACTAATGTGATATAAAAGGCAGAGTTTCACCAAGGGTCAATGTTACCCAGTGAGATTTGTTTGAGACACCCACTTGGGGGTTTAACTGTTAGGATAATGAAAAGAAAGCTATCAAAATTTTTATACTAGTGAAAAATTGCACTTTAACTGGACACTGTAGTCAGAAGGAACACAAGATATTCCGGAAGAAAAGAAACATGTGACAATTCCTGTGATCAGCACTCAGTTCTTACACTTTTCTCAAGCTAACTTTGAAAATATAGAGCAGATAAAATATTAAAAGGACWTAGTAAAATCTGGCTGCAGATAGTAGAGTGTGAATTAATTATTAGACCTTGCAGCGTTGGGGGAAACTCCCAATAAGGCTGCTGGGAATAAATTCATATTTAATKAATTGTAATTATCAATTATGTGTTTTAAAGCCCCCAGACATTAAGAATATTTCGTCCTGTACACAGTCCGTCAGGGAACTACTATTGCTACCACTTCTGACCTTGGGAAAGTGCAGGAATGAATAAATGCTTTTTTCTCTTTGTGCACATGGGTCAGCACAGAGATTTCTTGGCTGCCGTTGCCATCTGCATGAGGCGTCACAATTCTTCCCTTTACTAATGGCACCTAAAGAACCTAACATTAGGATACTCTGAGCTGTGACACTGAATTGAGTCAAACAATCTGGGTTCAGTTCCTGGCTGGTTTTCAACACTGATATGAGRATTTGGGCCAGCTCTTTGTCTTTTTCTTTCTCCTCCACCCTAGTTGCATTGCCTGTTTGGATTGAGCACTCAGGACATGGAAGTGACACTGGAGTCTGTGAACAATGCAAAAGCATGATCATTTTTTATAGTGTGTTTTGTCCTACCTTGCCAGAGAATCTTGGTGTGTCTCCAGGCTGGGAGAGTTCAGGGTACACATTTGATACAAACCACTCAAAATTCCTACAGCCAAGTCTCTTCTGCAGCTGAAGGCGCTCACTGCAGTCTGGCTTCTCTGCCTTTATGGAGAAAGGGAGAAAGCATAAGGGCAACAAGATTACTGGTGTATTTGTGTTAGAGATGCTAGTAGTGAAAATGACTACATAGGAATTATTTATACCACCTTTTCTATCCTGCATGTTATAGATATTGATACATATATCTTATGAGTATGCCTTCCTCAAACTTTGTGCTAAAACAGCCACTGTCTGGCATTGTGACAGAAGTGTTTCAGAAGTAGCATACATTGTGAAAATAAGTATGTTCTCTAAAAATTATCGTTGTATTGCAAGATAACTCAGTCTTTGTAATATTTCTATTTTAAAAAGTCAGGACCAAGTTTGATGAACTGAAGGTCAGTGGAATTGTGTTAGAATTCAATACAGAATTTTTCCCGCTGATGAAAACTCAATTTCCTGGCCTTTAACAGCCCAAATTACCCAGTTACTGTCAGTCCTTTATGATCAGAGGGAATAAATGATGACAGAATTTAGCCCAAAATATAGTCTATCACCTATTATCTGTCTGTTATCTGACAGTTACTAAATCTAATAAACAAAGGTGTTTTGCAGCCATAAATGCACAAAACATTTMTRTGATTTCTGTGTTTTCTTGAATTATAAAGACACAGTATCAACTCTGAACTTTTTTGGTAGCAACTCTGTTGTGAAAAAAGACAAATTACTTCAACCCTTGGTGTAGCTACAGGCATCTGCACTGCAAAGGACTGACAGTCTGAATATTTGAGGTATTTAGCACTAACAGGATTCTCAAAACCACTAAGCACTTACATGCCTAATTCTTCAGTTTCAAAACCACACAAAATGCTTTTCTAAATCTGTCAGAAAATATGAAAAATATCTAATAACCCTTAAAAGACTCTCTCCTCTTTCTTGCCAGCAGTAGATCTCCCCCCTTCATGTTGCTAATTTTTAAAAATGCAGTTTGGGATGGGATTCCAGGAAACTGGTCTGGATTTCTTTGTCAAAAGTTAAAATTGGCAACATAAGAAGAGAATTGCCCGTAAATAACTTTTTCTCAGACCAGCAATTTCTGTGTATCCATAGGAAAGAAAGAAAAGGACTTTTCAGCATGGAAAACACTGACAATTGAAGGGCCTTGGAAATCTAAGGTGAGGTATCAATCTCTAAAGGCAGGGATCAATCATTTCATGTGGCACAGTTTCCCAGCCCCTGTAAACTCCACAGGCAAAGCTCAACAGCTGCAATATGTTAAAGAGAATCTCATACTTCAGTGTCAATCTTAGATTCAATAAGCATAACAAARAAGTGTAGCAATTCTACACCACAGACCTGTCCTCTAGAGGTTTTCCTGGAAAAGGAAAAGAGAGAAGTGAAATGCTTCCCCTCGAAAAAAGAGATGCTTCCCAAGAGACTCTGCTTCAGCTGAAGGAGGCAATGGCAGTAAAACTGATTTTGTCATACTAGTTGCACTCATCTGATGCCGAATAAATGGTGTAAATAGCAAAGAAAGTCACTGTGCCTGTAAACCAATCTGAAAGGAAACTGTGCTTGTAAATTAAATATGCAAACCACACAAGAAAAGGAGCGAAAGAGGTGGTGGCTGAAGTAGAGAGCTAGGAAGAGCCTCATTGATCTGTTTAATGCTTATACCAGAGGCATCCCGCACAAGATGTGATTCAGACTATAAACCAAGAAGGGCTACAAAGCCACCTAAACTGAGGCCACTGTTTGTTGTCATCAATAAGCAGTGTTGGGTGTGAAGGCTCACAGAGAATTCTGTAGTGGCCCATAGGTGGCTCTGCTCACCCTCTTTGAGCAATAAATCCCTGAAGGGCCGTTTGCAGCTRAGTGGCAATAATGTCATTGCTTGCTTCTGCCTTTTCAATAACATCCTGCTGCACTGACATGCTGAAAACATCGGCCGTGAAAGAAGGGAATACAGAAAAAGGGCCATTTATGTTATGGTATGCTGGGCACTGAGATCATAAAATTGATCATTTGAGGGAACATCATACTCAGAAGAACTAAAAGTATTGTGGCTAGAATAAACTCAGGCAAAAGGTCATGCTGCTTACAGCTAGCAAGCTGTATCATGGGTGACTGTGGTTTTTAGTAGAAAAAATGCTTCTGAGCTAACAAGAAGAGCCTTCAGGGAATCATTAAATGATTTAAAGACCTAACTGCCCATTTTAAAAGGCTTGGTCTAGTAGCTGTAACCCTTCAGTGAGTCAGTTGACAAGCTCCTGGCCAGTGGAGTTTGAACCTACAACAGAGACAAGGAGGGAAGAYCTTTTAAAAAGATGTGAAAATAGAGTGAAAAGGGAAACACAATAGTCTCAGGCTATACAATTAGCAGGCTGACCGGAGAGGCAGATCCACCAGTGAAACAGAAAAAAGTCAGACTAGGTGACAAGAGAAAGCACTGCACACATGCAGCCCTGTTCCTCTCCCCACTRTAAAGCAGCTCCTGCTGGATCTGGCTTTCCTGGATGATGGCCAGCTCTGAATGTCTGAGGCCTGCAGGGCTGAGGTGTTACTGGAGCCATTGGTGCTCACATGCAGATGAGCTCATTAAAGCATTGGGATTGGTGGCAGCCTTGGCTGTAGCTAGCAACTAAACCCTTGGGGAGTTTGTGATATCAAGGAGTGCGAGCCTGGTGAGGAGTAAAGTCAAGACCCTGAACTCTGTAAGAGCAAACTTCTGTCTGTTTAAGGGGCTGGTGAAGGAGGTCCCCATGGAAACCGTCCTCAAGGGCAGAGGTGCAGACCAGATCTGGCAGCTCTTCAAAGCCACTTTTCTGACATTGCAAGAGCTCTCTATCCCTCCCTGCATAGGAAYTCGAGCAAGGCAGGCCAGAAACTGRCATGATTGAGCAAGCATCTGCTCTTCAAACTGAGGAGTAAAAAAAAATGCACAGTAAAAAAAATCCACAGCCAGTGGAAGCAGGGACAGGTGACCTGCGGAAAGTGTAGGGATAGGGTCAGGAAAGCCAAGGCAAAGCTAGAACAGGACYTGGCAAGGGACMTGAAGAATCAYAACAAGGGATTCTAGAAATACATTTGRTGGAAAAGAAAGGACAAGGAGAATGTACTCCGGTCCCCACCGATAACCATCAAGGGTGAGCTGGTGGTGACTGATATGGAGGAGGTTGAGGTAGTCAATGAGTTGTTTTCCTCTCTCTTTGATGACAGTCAGGCTCTCCATTCTCCCAAGACCCAGATCACCTGAGTGAGTGGGGAGGCAGAATGAAGTCCTTCCCCCTGTAAGTGAAGAGCAAGCTGGGGATCACTTGATGAAATTGAACAGAAGTGAAAGCTTTAGGGAGACTTTACAGCAGCTTTATGGTACCTAAAGGCGGCTTATAAAAAGGAGCAGTGGTTTTAAACTGAAAGACAGCAGATCTAGGTTAGTTATTAGGGAGAAATTCTTTACTCAGAGGGTGATGAAGCACTGGACCCGGTTGCGCAAAGAAGTTGTGGATGCCCCAACCATGGAAGTTCTCATGGCCAGGCTGAATGGGGCCCTGAACAACCTGAGCTAATGAATGGCATCCTTGTCCACAGCAGGGAGTTAGAGTTAGATGATTTTTAAGGTCCCTTCCAACACAAACCTAGATTCTGTGATTCTATGAATTGCAAAAACAAATGTGAATGGCAAACTTAGCACAGCACCTACCCATGCTCTGCCTAAATGCTTTCAGTGAATCTTTTTCCTCCTTAAAAGCATGGCATTRTTAAATGGACAATACATTTTCATTCAAAACTGCTCACAAGTTTGTCCACTGCCTTGTAGGAAGGATATCACTACAAGAAAAGGTACTGGAGCCAGAGAATTCCTGARAACTGCAGCAACATTAACAACATTACATCAACAACATTCCACACAGCTGCAAGACWCCCAATAAACAAACATCCACTGGTTTGTAATACAAGGGATATACAATTCCTTGACCACCCCGATCTGCCACTGTACAGTGGCTTAAAAAACAAGTATGGCCACTCTGTAGTGGTTGGATTATGTGTAACCTGCAGATGGTTCAAGTGTAGCTGCATGCCAGGGCTACACCACACACCTGGCTGCAAGTCTACTTAGCTTACATACTGCTGGGAATCCAAACTTCTGGAAGAATGTTTAGTCAGGTGCCTGTGCAATGCTTCTAATGAAAATGTAAAACTTGTAAACAATGGTGTTTTGAGATCTGACTTTTTCAGTTCAGTTATTTCTGGATATGTCAGTTCAGGAAAAAAGCACACCTTTTTTGTCACTAGACCACACAGATATGTTCCATTCAGTAGCAGAGACACTACAATTTACCACAACACCTGTGAATAATACTGAAAGCCTCAGAAACCATATAAGGAAGACCTTCGGCGACAAAGAATGAACCCCCTAGGAGGATCCTTTGGGCACACACAGTGCTGCAAGCTGGCACTTCAGATACACCACAATCCCCCATGTACTATTGGTGGAAGAACAAACCACAGCTTGTTGGGGAAGYTGAAGAAGGAGTCATTTGGAGAAGAGGTAATACTCCATAAGGTTTGATAACTTCAGCACAAGGCTGAACTTAGGCCCAAGTTTCTCTCTCTCCTTCCAATCTGACAGCACTTGCACTGGAAGGTTTAATAGAAAGACTACCCCCTGCATCTGACTGCATACAGACACTCCCACTCCTATTCCACTCCCTTCACCTAYCTCAACACAAACCTCAGAAACAAACCTCTACAGATGTCTTTACCTTGCTGATTAAGAAAGCCACTGTGTCATGTTTGTAGAAGTTCTCTTTAAATGAGCCCAGCCAGGTCTCTGCTATTCGGATTTTGTTCCTCACAATGGCCTCTTCATAGGAGAAAGCATGGGGGAAGTGATTTCGATAGACATGCCCAACTCTGGAGCATGGGATAATTTCTACAGAGCCACCACAGAGCCAGGTCTGAAATACAGGTGAAAGCACAAAAAGAGATTACCTTATTTAGATTACTTTTATCAGAAAATGAGAAGCTCCTTTGGTCTAGACTCTGACTCAGGAAATCCTGGAAACAGCATGAGCATTATTATATATTTCATACATTTTTCTCCACAGACACAGAGAAGATAGTGGGCATTCAGACTCTGATTTGACCTAGTATGGCTATTTATATGCTTTTATGCTCTTCTGAGCACAAACAGTGCAGAGTAGGGGAGAGACCTGGGTGCACACTTTCTTTTGTCTGGGACATTAAAGACACTACATCCTTTGTGCCTGCAATTTTCACTGCTTTTTAATATCAGTTATTCTTTGTATTCAGCAAAAATCAATGTGAGGGATTTAATACAAGCAATTTGCTATTAAAACTACAGGTTGGCAAAGAAATAAAGCTGCTCTCCCTTTGGTGCATGTTAACATGCCAGAATAGAAGAGGCAGCTTTCAGAGGGTGCCAAAAGCAGTGACTCAGGCCTCAGGCAGATAGTGATAGCCAGCAAACCTTCTGACATAATGCTCCTAATTCACAGCAGCTGCATGTTCTTGTACAGTCCTGACAGGCTGTGGTGCTTGGGGATAGATTTCTGCAGGGAAGGTTGTAGTCTCTGTAACTTGACATATTCTGCATTTAACTTTTAAAATAAATATCTTCTTGCTTTTCACTCAGGTTCCTTAAATTTGCCACAGTTTTCATAGCTTGATGTTTTAATTTAGATCCTTACCCTTATAGACAGCTCCAGGTTTTCTGCTCCCCACATGGTCATGTCAGAATCATAAGCTCCAGTATTTTGGAAGTAATGTCGATCCATGGCCACCACTGCACCAGCTACYGCTGGACTCCTGTGTAGAAAACAGTTTAGAAATGAACACCTTGAGTTTAGGATAAGGAATTTCAGAAAGAGTGAAAATCCCACCATTTCAATAGAGAGAGTATTAAAACATGGTTAAATACTGCTCCATATAAGCTTGAATGAATTAATTATATAACAAAATAAAGAACAACTGGAGCCTAATTCTAATGTTTGCCTGCAGAAGGGAGCTAAAAGCTGACTTCAAATAAGATTCAGAACAGCGGGGAACATTGCACACATATACATCCAAAACAAGACACAAACAGATCATGATTACAACATCTCTTTTAAGTCTGTATTATCTGCTTTTTGCTTTCCCTACAAACCCCCTCATCTTGTCAGGTCAGGCTGTACACTAGCTTTGTCAACGTGTGAAAAATACTTGTCACATTGAAAGTGTGACTGCAGTCTAGTTAGGATGATTACTAAAGGCCAAAACAAACAGCACAAACAAAAAGTCTATCCCTTCAGGATTATTAACTATGTGCAAGTAACCACACCTCTCTCTTGTTAGCTGGAAGATGACCCAAAATGAGCCAAACTGTACAGTTTTTATGCTGAGCTGAGCAAGGCATATTGTCTGATGGACTGTTACCTGATAGGGCTGATGGGAGACTGTCGTACCTTCTCTTCATGCTGTGGCACTGGTTCCCAATGAAAATCTAATTTCCAATCAAATACACCTCGATGCAGGCCCATGGAGTGATAGTACTGAAAAGTCTTCCAGTCTATGACATCTATGACTGGGGAGACAACACTGTTTCTGAAAAAGACAATACAATTTATTTCCAAAACCAAAGCATAAATTAAGTKCACTGCTCTGTTAGTAAAAATGAGCTCTCTGCTCTGACACTGTCAAGAACAAGCACTCCTCTAAATGCTGAGTGCCCTTAGTTTCCCTGTGACAGAAGCTCAGGTGCTCAGTGCACGGGAATACTGAGCGTGCAGTGATAAATCTAAAGATCAGTAATCTACTGATAGCCTGTACTTTGCATTGCCATTTAAAGCTACCCAGGATTTTGTTATGAGGCAACCATCAGAATCCCTTTAAAGCTGTTTCACACAGAGACCCCAAGCTCTGATGCTACAGGCTTTGGATGGATGCAAAGTTTATAGCAGAAGATGATTTTGGCCTCACAYAGTTTATCATCCTTTGATTTTCCTGTAGTTGAAATGTGACAAACATTTCATGAGTTTGTCACTTCAGGGCAGTGAAGAGTGCACTTATCCTTAGTTTGTTCTGCTGGTTGTTTTGAAAAAAACATGTATTACTGAGTTGATAAGCCAGTGTCTGTTTGCATTTTACCACAATCTTAGAATGCACTTGCAAATGCACTGTCACAGTGTGGAACCCACTTTTAAGAGCAAGAACGGACCCATTGCACTGTAAGTGGCAATCCTTGAATTCATTTCTAAYTTGAGTTAAATTTGGATTARTCTRAGAAGAGGTACTAGACATTTCCCTATGGCAAAGAAGTCACAGTATTTCACAGTGTACTTGCACATCATCTTGGAATTAACTGGTAGTTCACAACAGTCTGCAGTGCTCCTTGTTTTCAGGTCAAGGATATATCACATTTGGAAATTTTCAGAGTATGAAATAAATKGTATTAGGGACTGCTAGGAAAAAGTGTTGAAGAATAACATTATCCATTTCTTCTCTGTTATGCCAAAGGATAGTCTCTGATCWCAGTGCAAAGGCTTGTCTATAGACAGAAGTTCCTCTGAAGAAAAATCAGTAATATTTAAGAGGGATTAAAGTACACTGGAAAAAAAATGTTCTAGAATAGGAATATCCATGTARGAAATTATTCTGATGCATTTCTGTCCCTAGGAAATAACTTCCTGTTAAAACAGAGAGAGAAATGAAATGGTCAATTTGGGAGCAAAATGTAGACATTTTTATCTCTTCTTTTAAAGAGATATATGTTGGTTGGAAATCGCAAGGAGAGAAATTTGCTTGAAACATAATACTATCAGTGAAGAAAGGGCATCTCAGAAGTCTCCAGTGCAGTGAGACATTTGTRCTTTTCTATGGCAGAGGCCAGAAYCAGCTGAGGAAGATGGTAGCTCTGGGTGATGTTAATGTAATCCTGACATATCTTCTCTGCCTCTACAATCATTAGAATAATGTTTTTTTTACTATCAGAGCAGGGGGAAACTCCAAAGTTTGTTTCATCAGAGTTGACATTTCTCACAGAGAATTTTAGAAGCCCATGGAKAAACAGAGACTACTGCTTGCCAGTGAATTGTACAGAGATAAACTGTATAGAGGATTGCTTTCAAATGACTCAGTTTTGTTTCTTAATGAGAGCAGGTTGTCCTATGATGAGATAAAGCCAGGAAGATTTAAAATAGAAAAGTGATTTTATTTCACTGCTCAGGTGTAAAAACATCCTTTACAATATGCAATAATACTCACTCTTAGAAAAAGCATCTTTTGTAAAAATAGGTGAGAAAACTTTATGGTCACATACAGCATTTGTGGGCATATACATTRAGTCAGTGAGTTGCTGTCATCCTTGTGCAGTACTCAAGAAGAAATGGAAAGAAGTGATACTAAAAATAATAAAGATGATAACCTCCCCTGGTTCTCCTAATGATATCCCTGTGATATAGTTTTATAACCATGACAGGAGAAACCACCTAACACTCAAGCTAGCAGGGGCCTTTATTTCTGAAAGCTTTACTAAMAGCATGCAAAGGAAATTAGCTGCTTCTACACGTTACTAAAAGGTAGTGATCCACTGGACTCACCCAAACAGACTTTTCTTTCATATACTGGGAAAAATCCATCTAACAGGTCAGATGGATTTTAAATGACTAAACTTCAAAACTGAAAGGTCACTGTAACAGTAATTTCTACAGCCTGCTGCATTCTCCAGTACCTGACAACTTCCTGGTTGGGAGAGTAGATGCTGTTGCACACTTTCCACCTCAGTTTGCCACTGCTTGTTGAAACCCACACTGGTTGATCCATTCTCATTCAGACAGGACTGAGGAATTAATGACCCCAGGGTAGTTTATTWCACAATCTCAGAGTCAAGAGGGAAATATCAGGAGGGCGTATTTGGGTGGCAGCCAGAGGAAATGTAGACTAAACCATTCAAAAGACCTTGACCACACAGACCAGACCACATGAACTGAACTGATCCTGAATAGTTCAGAGAGAGASAATGCAAATACAGACCCACTCAGATATATTCTGGATCAAATGATCCAAACATTTCAGACTATCCTACATTTTTATATCATTGCAGCCACTTAAAACCTATCCTTTTTTTGGAAGCCACCTTAAATCTGTTGCCACTATAAAACCCCAAACTTCAATGGTGCTTCTGGCATGAGTACAATTGCTCACAAGAGTAGGCACCACACTAACAGTTCTTGTTATWAGGCATTCATTCTTCAAGATTTTAATTCAAGAAATATACCTGTAAGGACATAATGGAGTCTGATGGTTTGGAGACCAAACAATTAAGCAATCTATCTGCAAATTATGACATGGAAAATCCCAGTATTTAAGATGGCTGAAAATAGGGTAGGGTAGGGTAGGTCACAGTCTATCTTAGCTAAATTCAACAATAAACCAGAACAAAATAAAATCTGATCTCCTTTCCCACAAAATTATACAGTAAAAATGATAACTGTGTTTYAGAGCTAGTACTCCAGTAGCATTTTCAGATTGCCAAGATTAACAGTTTTCAAGAGTATGTTTGTAAGGRTAATTCTAGACCTTCACCTAGTGTAAGTGTAATATAATCATGGTGTAGCTCTGTTGAAACCAATAGAAACAGACCTTCTCAAAACTGAATCTTGGGAGTGTCTTTTGGACCTGAAATAGAGGAATCTAGTAACTTTAACTTGTGTGAAAATTGGTCAATATTCAATTTTAATCAAGCCATGCTTTACCTGTTTATTTGGTTGGTGTGATTTTTATAAAATGAAATAGCTGTTTTCTGCATATTCAGTGATGGTTTGATATTTGTRTAGCTCTAAATGCAAATTTTCAGCAGAAGGTAATTGGAAGATGCTCTTAGCTATTCTTGTTTTTAACTGGCTAACTGGCAGAGAGTCAGCAGCTTCTCGGCACTTTGAAATGAAACACACTGACAAACTACTGCTAATTTTCCTCTGTGGAATCCGAGGAAAGGGAAAAACAGGAAATTCAAATACAACTAGCAGCAAGGCTTTGAACTGTTTGACTAATCTGTGAATATTTCAAATGCTTGGAACTCACACAAACTACAAAAGGTCACAATTCTATGAAAAAGAACAACCCAAACAAGAACAATTTCCTGGTTTGCGATTTCTYGACCAAATACAATTGCAAATGAAATGTCTTCCCATGACCCTTTACAGTCATCATGGACATGATGTTCTTTTCTAATTTTAAACTAAGTAACAAGGGGAGAGGAAGATTTACTTAATGTATCTGTTTTGAAGTTTTAGATAYGCTTTTTTTGAAAGGGCTCTTTATAGATTTATACTTTCTTTTGCTGGGAAGGGAATAGATTTTAACCTGTTTAAATCCTCTTTTAAATAAGAAGGAAAAAAATCCACAAAAAACCCAAACATGAAAATTATATATACTCCTCAGCCTATTTCAGGGTGCATCATAGCTTGCAAAAATTAGATAGCTAAGAAATCCAGGTCATCCAGGTTCTCTGTTTCTGCACTCAGTCAAAACTTCAGTGAGTAACTGAGGACACAAGCTGGTTCCTCATAATGATGTGTTTTCACTGAGAGCATCTTGCTGGCTAAGTGAAGTCTTAGAAATATAAACCACTTGAAATTAGATGGGGTTAATAAGAAGATAAAATGAAGTAATCAGGAATGGCAAAGCTATGTTATAAAGAATTGCTTAAATACTGCCTTACAGACCATCTCAAGACTAATTTAGGGCATAGGAATATTCCACTTGAATGGATGGACTATTCATATGCTAAGAACTAAGGAAATGTCTGCAAAGCAGAKTGCTAAGGGAATGCTTTGGGAATTCTTTATTAAAAAAGAATATTTTTTKAATCTTTCTTTTTGGCTAAGATATTAACATTTGCATGTAGTGTAACAAAATSTGTAGAGCTAATCAACACCTTTTAACACTGGACTGTCAGGGCACTGAGCCATGAATTATGCCTAAATCTTCACTGCTCCCAGGTTCAGCAGTAATTCAGTTTTGGCTTTAGACTCTCATCTTTCTTTTCTTCACCTCAACTTCTTTAAAATATGTCACCTTCTGATCTTGATCAACTGTGAAAGATCGTAAAGAGATTTCTTATCTTCCCATAACCTACCATGTAAATGCAGAACATTTACTGAATTTGAAATTAGTGTTATTGACAAACAAGGGATATAAAAGGACCAAGCAAACACAGAGATCCCAGGAAGCAGGCTGTTACATGTGAAGTGTATCGAAGGCTTTCAAAACAGGGAGAGCAGCATAGAATTACATGCTCAGATGCTGGGGTTGTGTGGGYTCTGAATGGATAACATCATGTTTCCCCAAACTTGTGAGAAGTTAGAAAACAGATGGCTTATGTATTAGGTAGCTCAAAGATCTGGGATATGGGCCACTGAAAAGTGGGGAATCAGAATAAAAGAGATGAAGAAGCTKTTCATCTTCATTGCAAAATATTTCCCTTCTCTCTTGTGTATTACCATAAAATCGGAACCACACAGAAAATTTCTGGACAGTARGACTCTTTCTATTCTTGTATCTATATGCAGACACTTCCATTTATTCCTGAATGGAAGCACACWGATGATGAAATACTTTTCCACTGCTATGCTAATTTCTTATTCTGTTTATCAGCATTTTCATKAAAGATTAGTGACCTAGAATCACAGTGCTAAGTAGAGGTACTTTAAATTTCAGAAACCAGATGTCTTTTTTCAAATTATATAACAGGTTTTTGTTTCCTAATCTAATATTTGAGCTGTGGTATAGGCAGTGCTTCAGCACAGAGGGAAACAGCCCTAGCAATGAGGAGCAGAGGAAAAGTCCTAAGGGCCAGCTACCACTCTGCAAACCACCCTCTGTCCATAGTTATGGTGCCCAGGCCTCTTTTAGAGGTGGAATTCCTTGTCAAATATATARTCTAGGTTCATTTTGCTTTCATGCAGTATTCAAAGAAAATATGTTTTTGTTTTTAAATCATCCTGCTTCAGCACAGTGGACACTGTTTTTAGATCAAAGGAACAAAATTTTAAAGGCTTCATGGCACAGTTCATTATATGCACCTTCTGCCTTTCACTACCTTTGGATGGAATGAAAAATAGCAGCTCTGCACTCTCCTGGAAAAGGCAAACCCTTCSAAAGATTACTGTAATAGCAGCACAGCTGCATTGCTATGCACCATGGCACTCACCAGGAATTAGCCTGGAACACAAACAGTTGTCAAATGAAATGATCTGTGGGGCATCTCATGTAGTTCTCTAATATTGCCCAGGTACCTACGGTATTCATCCTTGAATAATCAAAATGTCAAGGAATGCTTTAGAAACCATYGAACCATTCTCTAGGTAATATACTAAGCTGATGCACAGCTTCCCAGTCAAATTGTTAGGCATGGTTCACAGRACTAGTCCAAATCAAGGTGCCCATAAGTGCATGTCCAATGATTTTAGAATGACTTCWTACTTTTCTCAGGAAAAATAAATTAGATTGGGTTAGTGAATAAACCCATCATGTAGGGAGATGAAATGTCATTACCTAGACCAAGTCAAATATCTGTCAAGTATTTCTGTATAAATATTTATATACCTGTAAAACTGGGATAATTCTTCTCATATTTGTCCTATCTGTCATCACTACAGGCTACCAAGAACAGGGTCTACCTCTCTTGCTGTGCATATGCTCAGCTCACAGTGAGATCTCAGTATGGGCAAGGATCTTTTAGCATCACTCAAGATAGCTCACAATAGTGACAACTCYGATCAGGAGTCTAGAAAATTAGGTTTAATCACAATTTTCAAAGTGAAAACCTCTCTGCAGCTCAATTAAGTTTTGAGCTTTGAAAGGCTGCATTTTTCCTTGCCAGCAAACAATTCACTCACTTCAAGTGATTAAGTAATTTCCCATCCRGTCTCTCCAGAGAAGTGCATGAGTTACAGCTTGATAGTACATTAAGAAGAGGAAGAATGGATATTTCACCAGTCACTCTCAGCTTCTTTTTACTGTGCTTTCCTCACTTGGGTAGTCTCAGGGAGTGCACATGATTCAATTTAACAGCTCCTCAACTGCTAAATGAAGCCAAGTTGGCTATGCTAATGCTTTATATTTCCATGGTGATCTCCATGCAAGCATTAGAAGGAATTTACAAAAAAACAGGAATTAACTTTTTTTTATCAGGTCAGTGTTATTATCACCATTCTTCAGATCGAAAAAGAGGGACAGAAAGGGAAGGTGATTGCCTCGTGCTTTAGAGCTCCTCTTCCCTACACAATGGAGAATGTCACAGGTTCTCCACACTAGCAGTGACAAAGCTTCGAGGGTCAGACACAGGGACTGATTTAGCATACAGAAAGGGATAGCTTAGCTCATACTATTATCCAAACAGTTTTTTACCCTTTCTTCATTAATCCAATTAGACATTAGTTAATTCAGTGTTAAATTCTGCTCTCCTGGAAGAATGAATGAGCATATGGGCCCTATAGGGGAAGAGAAATCCTTTCTCACCCCCTGGTGAGAATCCTGAACAACAGCAGAATTGGAGGCTTTGCATTCCCTCAGCAGTAATCATTTTTGACAGTGAATTTTTGACATTTGTGGGGTGGTGGGATCCTAACTTCTCTCTTGCTGTTTTCATTCTCCCTTCACTACACCTCTCCCCTGAGATTTTTTGTAACTCTTAATTTCAGCAGTTTCAACACCCTTGAATAAAGACTACTGTGATATACACAGTAGATCTGCTTGAACGTCAAAAATAGACCATAGCTCAAGGCAGAAGAATCATGACGTTTATTCATGATAAACCATCTAGTTAGTCAGCAAACAAGATATAATCTGCTTTTCCAAGGAGGACCTCTTTGCAAAGAATATCCCTGACATTCTAGGGCAGCATTACTCTTGCTTTCAGTATTAATGTTTTCATTTGAATGATGTAATACTTTCTAAAAGCTTACATTAATTCTCATACAAGCAAACATAGTAAGCCATAAAAGCAGCTTCTTCCAGTGCCTGGGACAATCTTTGAAAGTGTTTAGTGTGACTACTTAACAGTCTAGTAAGAGTTTTAAAGACTTTTTWAATTTTATCTCCTCTAGCAATTAACTTTTTTCCAAGTGACAAGTAAAAGTATAATTTTTTCCTTCAGAAAGTCCCTTTAATGAAGGACTTACTGACATGTAAATCTAGAAACATTTGCAGTGGTTTTAATATCTTCAAAGGACTTAGGGACTGCATAGATGAGCTCAGCTGTACATTAGAGGGTAGGCCCAAGAACCACCCTAAACATGAAATACTCAGAAATATGAATCTCCCTCTGTCACACTGGTGTCAGTAGAAGTACCTGTGGTTAGCTGGAACTGTCTAGGCTGGCCAGGAAATCTGGTTTTTTTTCTGTGGAAGAGAAATGGTGGCCAAAAGGTGATGTTGGTMCATAGCCAAACTGGCTCAGGAAGGCAAAGTATTTTATTCTTGGCTTCATCACTGAGACAGTTAAAAATTAAAAATACTGGAGCCTTGCCGTAGTTTTCTCTGAGAGATGTTTGCCAATTTACAAACAAGTTGAGACTGAAAACTTTTAAATTCAGACCACCAGGAAGTCTTCTTAAAGCTCTAACTGGATACAAATTTTGAAATTTACTCTGGGTGTAAAGTGGGGGTTACCAGCTTTGAGACCTATCCTGCTTCTCACATCTCAGAGTGATAAATATGATGATAATGTRGAAAATAAAAGGAATGTGACCAGAAGCAAGAGGTTGGCCAAGGGAGAATTAAAAAAACTACCCAACACTTCTCAAGTACAACCCTTTCAGCAGAAATTAGCATATCCAGGGGTAGTTACCGGTTGCTGGAGAGCCTGGCCAGGAGGGGCTCCAGCCAGCCCTTCTGACACTCGCAGTGYGAATCCATGAAGATGAGCACATCACCAGTAGCCCGTGCAGCTCCCAGCATCCGACCTCGGATGACTCCAAGCCTCTTGTTGCTCCGGATGAGCTTCACACCATCCAGTTTAGAGATGTATTCACTCAGAGCTGACTTCAGGGGTCCTGTCAGAAACAGAAGGGTCATTTAAATGTTTTAGCTTTGATTCAAGCTGTTATAGAAAAGAAATGGGTAGTAAGAGATGTTACTTCTTGCTGGTAAAATGTTTCAGGGGCATTTGTTTTAAAGTAGGCCATGTTCCAAATATTTCTACAACAGCATAATGTCAAAGGGAAGTAGAGACTAATGGAAACTGAGATTCACAAGGTGTGAAGCTATTCCTGTGGGAATCTTAATAGCCTCCTCTCCTGTTTTCAGCARAAGGTGGATGCTCTCATCATCTCATAAAATACACAGATCAGAGTGAGATACTACAGGTGTTTGGCTTTCCCAAGCACTTTGGATTACTTTAGCAACRTGGACTTTTCCACTCTATGCTTCAGCCAAAATCCAGGTCTGGGAATTATGACAGCAGATCTGGTCCAGTGGGAATCCTAATATTTGCATACTATGATCTTATTTTAAAGTAGGAAAGTTCAGAGTGGTTGTAAATGATGGGGGATGGGAGTGGTGGGAAGAGAAAGAAACATATTCCARAAATGAAAGGCTACACCAAATTCTAGAGATGGAAGAGTGAAACCTGGTAACCAGCTCTGGGATTTGATTAGCTCACTTCCTGAGAGACCTSTTTGCCTTCTACTCTCCTCACACACTTCTTGGAGGAGGACAGTTCCTCCCCTGGTGTTTTGGAAAAAAGAACTCACATACAGAGAAATGGGAGCTACCTTGCTGGCTGAGATCGTCGACTAGGATGATATCCTTGAGGAAGRCCTTTGGGGCTGTATCCATAATGCTGTGTACCGTTCTCAGCAGAGTAGACCAGGCTTCGTCATGGAAACAGATGATGATACTGGCAGTAGGCAGAYTGGAGTCATATTTTTGCTGTAGGCACCTGCATGGGATCAAATGAGGAAGACACTGGAAACACTGGTACAAATGACTGCCTTTTGTCTCAGAGCAGAGTTACAAGCAACACCTAAATTTTCAGGGGTGGAAAGCAGTTTAAGATCTCAGCCCACTTCCAAGAAAAGGAAGTACTAAKGTGTCCAAAACTGGAATATGAAGTGAAAATACAGGAATGGCACTATCAAAATTAAAATTCAAAAAGAGGAAAGCTTTTCTGTGTTCTGGGATAAGTTTTTTTCTTCTCTGGCTGTCTCAAAAAACAACTCAAACAGAAATGGTCCAGAAGGCAAAGAAATACTGAAGACAATTAGAGTAGAGAGAGGGATAAAGCAGGTCAGTCAACCTTCAACAATTTCCACATTTTCTCAAGTAACAGAGAAAAGAGCAAACAAATGCAATACCATTAAGGACTAAAGAATAAAAKAACTCATCTGCAAAGCAGATCAGTGCACTTGTGGATTACCTGACCAAGATCCTAATGAATGAAGCTAACATCTCAGTTCTGTAYAGGAGAGACATGGATCCTTACATGGACCATGAATTCAAATACAGACACATTTAAGAAAGAAAATGTATTTTCATTATAAAGTTTGTACAGGTTGCTATTTCCAGTGAAAACCAACCACTGCTGAATGAGGCTCCCAGCTGGCAGTCAGTGTGCAATTGAACCAGCAGAGCAGTCCGGAAGTGTGGYGCAATGTGGATAATCCAATTTGGGGGGTTTTTGTTTTTTATTGTCTTGGGCTTGGGGAACACCGGCTGCAGGGAGAGCCTTCCATCTTGTCTTTGTCTCAGGAGGCCATGTGGCACTGGGTAAGGAGAGCACCCACCACCTTGTCTTTCTCTCAGGGATAACCACTGTCATTGCTGACCTATTAGAACTCTCCCCCACCATCTTGTCTTTGTCTTAGTGGCCATGCGGAACTAAGTSAAGGTGGRGAACAYCTTTTGTGTGTAAAGCAYCTTCTCTTTTTGTATACTTCTGTTATTAATATTGCTRCTGTCACKGTGTGTTACTTTCTCCRTTACTGTTTGTGTTYAGTAAATTGTTATCTCAACCCATAGTCTCTCCATTGTTCCTCCCTCACCAAAGGGGAAGAGGGGGAAGTTTAATTCCCAGCTGKTGTTAAACCACTACAGTAACTCAAACATTTAAAGATGAAAACCACTTCCCATTCACCTTCACACAAACTGCATACAAAAAAACATCTATTCTGGTGTGAGAATGCACATTTTCCACGAAATGCCTTCAAATGCCCATGGCAGATATGCAAAGACTATGTCTATATATGTGCTTTGCTTACATTAGAAAGCACATTTTAAAATCTTTTCATTTCCCAAGTAATAGTCATTCAGTGTCCTAACTCATTTAATCTCCAGCAGCAAGAACTTCTTCAAGGAATTACACAATTGGCTGAATATGGCCCATTGTTATTCCAGCATTTTTTGTATTGCCAAGTAAATCATTATACAGGTTTTACAGTGGTTGCTAAACAATTGACTACTCAGCAGAAACTCATGTAAGGGATATAATTTTAGTATTTCTATGTTTATTAGCATTTTACTTAGTGCTTCCATTCATGGACTGAGGCCCTACAATGCTAAACACCATCCAGACACAAAGCTGCTAATCACYCAAAAGAATCCATAGGCTGAATGATTTAATTACAAATACACAGAAATGGTTGCTACAGATACACTTCTGGGAATATAAATTTWAAATGAGCACAATTTTAATAATTATAGAATTAGAATAATTAGAATTATATTTTTCAATAATTCACATTATTTTTTGTTGCACAGACAAGCAAATTTCTTGATGATTTTTACATTGTAATTAATCTATGTTGTCCTTGGTTTACTACTTTTGTGTAATCAATAATGTTGTTACCTACCAATTACACCTAGAATGATTGTTTCCATTTTCAGCAGGATCAAGAAAAGAATACCCTCATGACTTGGAAGTGAGTATTTTCAAGCAGAAGAATCTCAAGGTAATTAAAAAAAGTGAAGATCTGATGCAGTCCTTTTACTACCAGGCAGCTTCTAACCAGAAACATTCTATAGCTATTAGCACCCAGTTGCTAGTACTGTGGTTATAGCAAGAAAATAAGGCTGTTGTGCAATTTTAATTGGGAAAGAATTGAAAATAACTGWACTTGAATACATAACCTTGGTGGTGAGTGCTTAGTTGCCATGGAGATTGGAAAAGACTTGCAATATAGATATCTAATCTTTGGAAAAATGCAGAAGGGTGCTGGTATAGAAAAATAATTTCCCTGTAATTTGAAGCAGTTTCATAGACTGTCCAGGGCTGTGACTGATACRAGACATAGTGATTTAATCTAATTTGTGAAAAACAAGGAATTGTCTTATGCAGCAATGAACAGAGAGCAATTCTGACAAGGGAARGGCATAGCTGACAGGGACTCCCACTCACCTTCAGGGAAATGTTTCATTGAGATTCAGCTCCAAACAGCACTCCTGTGGAAGCTATGCTTTTGTTATGAAACTTAAAACCTTTGTAGATGCCTYGTGAGTTTCTTTTGCCAGGATACATTTGACACTCAAACCCAAGAGAGGAAAATAGACCTTTCTTTTGAGYAGAACCCCCATCATAAAAGTCACAATGGAAGGCTCAATTCAGGTGTCCCAGGAGTGTCAGTCCCAGCTGGACCAACTGATAGCAGGAGAAAGCACTTTGAGGGATGAAGGTACCTCAGAGGATGAGCCTCTTCTGATGTGAAGTATTTGCCATCCAATTTCAAGTGAAATGAGGTCTRAGACTGAGTCCATGGAGGTAACTCACTGTAACATCTCTAACTGGTTGGGTTTCCTCTAATTAAATAACAATAGACATTGAGATGAACAACATGATTCAAACCAAAGAGACACAGACAATCTGGACGCTCTCATTTTATACTGCGGCAAAACTGGACTGACACAGTTGTGAGCCAGGYCACCAGAGTAAATTATACCTACAAATTATCATTGTGGTTTGTGTGTTGTGCCATAAATGACAGGTCTGGCTTAGACATATACCTCTGCTGCAGGTTTATGATCTGGATTGAGATCAGCTCAGATGTTGAGACCTGGGGTTTCAGCCTGGGCTCTTTAAGTTATGATGGGGAGAGCTCTTTAGGCTGYAAACTAGTTACACAGCAAAATCCATCCAAGAACTCTGAGACCATGGYTTAAATCTTACCAAGATTAGTATTTAGTAAAGCTGTCTCTTGTTGGATGGCCCTTCA
This sequence comes from Malurus melanocephalus, assembly GCF_030028575.1. Lineage (NCBI taxonomy): Eukaryota > Metazoa > Chordata > Aves > Passeriformes > Maluridae > Malurus > Malurus melanocephalus. Next base: position 665,832 of record NW_026623547.1, read on the forward strand.
GCTGCCGAAGTAAAACTGGTTTTTGGCTTACATCACAGGCAGTAAACCAGGGTAGYCATTCTTCCTTTGAACAGTGCATAGTTCAAAGAGTTAGCAGTGAAGCATGCCAAAAAGTAACTGAAATAATATCAGCATGTCATTATTTAATGGAGTTAACAAAATTAACATTGAACCTAGTTAGTAAGTACAGAAAACACTGTTTCATTTCTCTTTCTTTGAGACTGTACTCTTAATTTAGAGCTGCCAGCTGTCTTTAAACATGTGAAAATGAACACTAGAAAAAAAAAWTTTCTGTGTTTTACTTAAAATGTTTTCTGGTGCATCTTTCCACCATGAAAACTACAATAATTTTTGTTACAGGAGGCAAGACACCACTCACATCCCTTTCCCTCTCGCCTGGGCASGGAAGAMTATCACAGAATCAATTMGGTTGGAAAAGACCACTGAGATCATCAAGTGTAATCTTTGACTAATCATCACCTGGTCAACAAGACCACAGCACTACATGCCACATCCAGTGTTTCCTTAAACACCTCCAGGWACARCAACCACACACCTCCTTGAACWTTTCATTCCAATGTTTAATTGCCCTTTCTGTGAAGAAATTCCTCTTAATGTCCATGTCTTAATGTCTGAACTTTCCCTGGGGCAGCTTGATAGYAGACACACCTCAGACCCTTTTTAAGGAGTGTGATGAGCTGCCCTTCCTGGGCTGCTGGGGCAGCTGGCTCTCAGACTTCATATGTAACATCTGGGGCTTCAAATGCAACATTTTTTTTGGCAGCGACTTACACCCTGACTGCTGACAGATATGGGGGTGTTGGCAGATCTGGTCAGACACACCAATCTCCACCTTCCTTCCTCCCCGGAGTTTCCTTTCAATACTTACCACAAAATCACAGGATATTCAGTGTTGGAAGGACCCCCAAGCATCATTGAGTCCAACTCCCAGCCCTGCACAGGACACCCTAAGGGTCACACCATTTGCCCGAGAGCATTGTCCAAATGCTCCTTGCACTGTCAGTCTTAGTGCTGTGATCACTTCCCTGGGGAGCCTGTTCCAGTGCTCAGACATCCTCTGGGTGAGAAACCTCTTTCTAATATTCAACCTAAACCTCCCGTGACACAATTTCAGGCCATTGCCTTTGGTCCTGTCACTGGTTACCACAGAGATCAGTGCCTGCCCCTTCTCCTCCCCTTGTGAGGAGCCCTTAGACTGGAATGAGGCCTTCCCTCGTATCCTCCAGGCTGAACAAACCAAGTGAGCTCAGCCCCTCTTCATACAGCTTCCCCTCCAAACCCATTGCCATCTTTGCTGCCCTTCCCGGTCGATCTTTAATTGCTTTATCTCTTTCTTATATTGTGGTGCCAWAAACTGCAMAYGACAGTTAAAGTGAGGCCAGACCAGGGCAGAACCAGCTCCACTTTTAGGAGTGACCATGGAGTCATTTTTATTCTGGAAAAGATGAAAGCTCCGACTATTGACTCGTTTATCGCTTTATAAGCCCAGTGACCCCATAGATCTGACAGGTGGGCTGAGATAGGGCCTGGCCGAGGAGGGGCGCCACCTCTCCCGCTTGCCAGGCCGGCGCAGATTCCCTTCCCCTACGCAGTCCAGCCGCCGGACAGACGGAGGGACAGGCGGAGGGACAGACAGAAGGACAGACGGAGGGACAGACGGAGGCACAGACGGAGGGACAGAGAAGAGCAAAGCCAGGAGCGCGGCCAGCCCAGCGGCCCCCGGCACCTGCCGTGTCGCGGGCGCCGGTAGGGGGCGCTGCCGGCCGCTGTGCCTGAGGGCGCGGCGGAGCCGGGTCGGGCCGGGGCGGGCGGGGCGCGGAGGAGCCGCAGCAGCGCGACATCGGCACCGCCACCGCGCTCTGCTCCGCTCACCCAGAGAGCCCCAGCTGCCCCCTCCCACCCCGTGCCTTCTCCACCTTTRCCGCCCGCCGGCTCCTGAGGGATTAAACCATCTCCCGAAGGAGGCTGGAACGTTCCCTTGCTATGAGGAACCGGGGGTGTTCCCCACGCAGCGCGGGGAAAAGCGCTCTCCCGGACCCGGAGTGGGGAGTTCGATAGGAAAGACGCGGGGTCTCTAAGAGGAGAGGTGCGGAGGGGGAGTGCGGCGGCGGGGAAAGAGGCAGGTTTTCCCCCAGAAGTGAAATAGGGTGTTTTACTTACAACGGGTGTCGTACCTCAGGCAGGTCCCTGCGCAGCGCGATCCGCTCGCTGAGCGCCTCGTTAAAGCCGTGGGTTTCCAGGCCGAGCGGCCGCTCCCCCTCAGCAGCCGCTTGTCCGTCCTGTAGGGGAAGGGACAGCGGCCGGGACTCGGGGTCCCCCTCTGCCTTCCCCTCCGGCCGCCTGCTCGGCTGCTTCACCACGCGATAGCCCTTCCTGGCCTTGCTGTGGTTCCTTTTGCCGGTGGGCGACACGACGGCCATGATCAACTCATCCTCCCGCAGGGAGATGAAAGGCGATAAACCATCCAAAGGGTAATACTGCTGGCTCTCCTCCTGGGTCTCCAGCATCTCTTGGGTCTCCACAAAGTCCACCTGATACCCTTCCCGGGGGTTGAACTCCACAGGCTGGAAAGTCCCTTCCTTGCTCTGGTTGCTGGGTGGTGGATTCAGCGTTGTAACCATCAGTAGCAAAAAACCCAGCATCAGAAATAACAAGAGAAACTGCAGCTTACGTGATCCATATCTGCACTTCTTCCTCAAGAACATACTGTTGATGACAAAATGATACAGATGGTCATGTTAAATATCACTTCGATCTTCCTCAGATTCCAGTCCTCGGGTTGCACAAAAGCCCTGGTTTTCACTGTCTGCCAAGAGGATTTTTTTTGTTCCCCTCACATTTCACTGATGCCATTTCATGCTTCCCTCTCTATTTGCAGAAAGAAAAAAAATTATAACATTCCTATTAATACTGTACTTACTGTAGTAAAACGTAGCATGGATCCAGTGAGATAAAGTAGATCCTTTATTATACGGAGTCCCAGCTTAGTTAGGAAAGTGCATGCTTTGYTGATTAAAAGAGTAACTAAAGCTTTGATTTTTTTCCCCCTTTTAAAATTCTAAGTTGAAAGAAATGCTGTTTCTCATAGTTTCTTTCTGGAGTAGATCCTGCTTCTTCAAAGTTTCCAATTGCTGCCTGGATTGAAGCGCTGTATCTCTGAAAGCAGATCTGACAGCTCTCCCCCGTTCAGAGGCTTCAACTTAACTGTGATCAACAGATGAGAAGTAGTCGGTCCCTGACTTTGTTTCACACATAACTACGGCACTCAGTCAGGAAGCACTTTGCCAGACATAATACAGAGCAATGTGTGCGTCTTTCTCTTGGTCCTAATGCCCTCACTGTGCTTGTCCTATCAAATAAAAACTTTGTAAAAGCTGTAAGAGGTGAAATACAAGAAGCAAAACGTTGCATTAGAAAAAAAAAACTAAGGCACAGCACAGATTGCTGTACTTTGGAAGAGCTGTATTAAGCTGAGAGTGTGCAGAGCAAGAATCAAGAATTTTATAAACTGAATAAAAGATGGAGAGCACATGTTTTATTTAAGGTTAGATTTATTCATATGGTAATGTGTTAGCTGGAGTATATTTAATATCCAATAAATATTTACAGCTGTAAGGATTTTAACACTGTCATAAGGGTGCCAAATTATCACCTGGCAGGCTGAAGTTGTCTCCTCATCCATAAATTTGGTATTGCAGAGCAAGCCGTGCTTCAAGTTTTCTTTAGTCCAGGAATAACATGCATAAAAGGCTGGTCTGGACTGACACTGAGAGAAAACAACAACTTCTGTGATTAAAAGGGGAGCTCAGTCTCTGAGGTCTGTTTGCTAATACTGCTGGCATGGGTGCTACTGGGCATGGACTTGGCGCTTTTTGCTGCAAGATGAATGCTTGTCCAATGGGAGAAGGGGTGAGACAGTCCAGCCTCCTGGTCTGGCAGAGATCAGGGATGGATGCAACTCAGGTATTAGCAACCCTTTTGGTGCTGGGAGCATAGGATCTGCTGTTTTTCATATCTTGCAATATTTAATGAGCAGACAGTTCCTGCTCCAGGAGGCATGTGATTACCGGACCACATTCACCAAATTTTTTTAAAACCGCATTTCTATACGTTATAGTTAAAAGAAAAGCCTGAAGACAAGAATGCAGTATACTCTAAAGGAAACTAAAGATATTTTATTTTTTACCTTCTTCCCTGTTACTTTCTTCCAAAATGTTCTGTAAGTTCACCCTATGGTTCCTCATAGACAGCTTCCAAAAAATTAAAAATGAGAGGACAACTACTTTCAAACTAAAATGAGTCATAACCTTCAAAARGAAGGATGGTATAGAGCACCTTAAGACTGCTGGAGGCACTTCTGTGTGCAGTCGCCTAAGCAGCTTGTGCAGAATGCCTTGAGGGAGTGTGACTGGTCTGCCATGTCTTGGCACCTTCCCTGTATCAGCTGTTCTTTAAAATATACAAAACTGCTTTAATCATATCTTGGGTAGAAGGAAGATTAAGCCAATATTTTGATACTTCACCATTGTATGTGTCTCCCTTTTTTTAGCTAAAATTCACAGAAAAGTAACCTCCCAACTCACCTTTAGCCCTGAGAATATTACTTTTCACACCACTTTTCACAGAGAAAAAGAAGTATTGATGGTTTTAATTCAACAGGAAAGCAGCACACATTTGCATTAGTAAAATCTGAGTTCAAAGGCATTCATTTAAATAACAATATGTATCAGCCATAGAACGGCAAAATGAAATGGAAATGAAGAGACCTGCCCAAGATACTCTGCAAAAATCTGGCACAGCAACTTGCAAAAGGTTCCGTTCCACAGAGTCCCATTACCAGACAAAATAAAATAAAATAAAATAAAATAAAATAAAATAAAATAAAATAAAATAAAATAAAATAAAATAAAATAAAATAAAATAAAATAAAATAAAATGAGAAGGAGAAACTTAAGAGTGTGTGGAATAAACAAGACAAAGCATTACTATGTTTTTTTCCTTTTATAACTTTTCTGGGCTACCTGAATATTTTGATTTAATTGAATCAATGTTTTTACCTGGCTAAAATATTTTATCAAAATGCTTGGTAACAACTCTGCTTAAGATAATTCTAGCCTGCAGTAGTCATCGCTGTATAAATTCTGTCCTGGTATGTTCTGTATTGCTGAGCAAATCCACCTGGGTCACACATGCAGCTGAGATTCAGCTACAGATGATAAGAGACACAATTAACAAATTTGCAGTGATCTTGGACACTTTTGAGACAGAGCTGATAGSTAATATTATCACTGAAACATATGCATATGGAATCCAGCCTTTTAATATATCCTGGCCATTTAAACAAAAAAGGAATGAACAATTACAGAAGATGTTTATTTGGTCTAGTCAATTAAATGTACAAGTATAAAACACTGGGTGGCACACTTCCAGCAGCCTCTATTCCTTCTTCTGCACAACAAGCCTTCCTGAACCATTTCCCATCAAACTGTCTGTTTTTCAATCTTGTCTCTTAAAAATGTGATTTTCCACTGCCATCATACAAAAGAGATATTGTCTGTCCAATKGATGAGCCCTCTAGTATCTGAGAGGACATGTTTTGTTTCCTTCAATGAATTTGAAGAACAGCATGACTATGTTATCACCTCATCACAGGAGTCAATAAGACAACATCCATTGTATTTTTCTTTCTACTTTTAGTTACTCAGAAACGTGCTGCAAAATAGGCCTTTCACTGGGACACAGAATGAGTTGCTCCTCCTGCCCAGCTATGGAAGATTCCCTCTTCCAGGATGCTTTCCTGTGCATCCTTTGGTGGAAGAGGAAGGAGCACTGCGTGTCCCAGGCTCTACTGTCAGACCAAAGCCATTGCCTTCTTCCTGAGGTCCAGTCTTTTAAGTGCTGCTTCATACAGGCCGCCCATAAAGAGGCTGCTCACAAAAGGTGTTGTTGTCTTTGGACTGCTGTTCTACAGCAGACCCTGGAGCTCTTCAGTCAGTGGGAAAGGAACATATTACAGGTTGTGCCAAATACATCAGCAATTACTCACAGAAAGGGCCAGTCTGCAGTGCCAATATTATGCTGACTTTCCTGCTGGTCAACCCATGCAAGAGCTGAAGGCTTGTGCTCCTACTAGGCCTGCTCAGGTAGACCCAGTTGTGTAATACCCAGTGGTACAAATTCCTTCAGCAAATGCAAAATCAATTATTGACTGCTCCATTCATAAGAGAATATTCACCATCCTTCACTATTGCAAATTTTTCTCACTAATTGCCAAGAGCTAGAACATGGAATCAAATGTAGGTCTTACTAATTCAAAAGGTATTAGGAAATATAGTTGCCTTTCGCATAATAACAAACCTCAGAGTCGCTGTTCTGTAGCTGTTTATACTTACCCTTTCCTCCCCACCTCATTTTGGCTCGCATTTTTGTCCAAACCATTCTGCATCACATACTTGTTCAATATTGCGTGACATGTTATGTTATCCGTACATGAAGAAACACCACATACTTTCAATGTGCAGAACTGATGTCTAGCTGCCAGGAAAATAACAAAGCAAGAACAAAACCAAGRCTAGATGGAAGAAAGAGCGTGTGGACAGGTCGTTACTTACTCTTTAATAAACATCTTGGACTGATTTGCACTCCTATGCCAAAAGCAGATGTGCCACTTCCATTTAAAGACTCAACACATAGCAGCACTCAYGGTTTCATAGCTGCATGTATTGTACGCCACAGCTCTTTGTGCTTGTAACAATGGCTTTATTTGCACAGATGTGAAGAATGTCAGTGCATAAAATGAGACTACACAGTGCACAGGATTTGTGGTGTTTTTGTAACCAAGTTACTTGCCCCATTCTTTCTAGAATCTAATAAGAAACATGTATTTTTAGATCAGAAGAAGATATAATTTATTTGCAGGTATTGCAGATGGTTTGTGAGCTTGCCATTATAGCAAATATTGCTCATTCAATGACATTTTCTAATAGCAAGTTAGTAATAAATTAGAACAAGATTCTSTGGAATTTACTTTTGAAGACTATAAAAGCTTGATAAGATCTGTTGATCACTGGCAGGGATTTTGGCACTTGCATTGTGATTTATAAGATGTTTGCCAACTTGTCAGTGAAGGAAATGCATCTAAAATTCCATTTTTACAAGATTTCTACTYGTAAATCATGTCCCATTGAAAATGGAGCATGGAAGCCATGGACTTTGCACTACTTCACAAAAGCAGTTCTGTGGGTATGAAGGTCAGCCAGACCGTATGAAAAGTAGTGGGAATATATGTCACAGAAGGCACAGCATCTTGATTTATTGCACCACAGCCTCTGGCTAACTCAGAAATGTTAGTTCTCAGGACAGTATTGTGTACTCCTTGCCTAAAACCTAGCCTCTRAAACAGCTTCAGACAGCTACCATCTGTGAGGGGTGAGAGATTTGATCATCCTTAACCCACCCAGAAAAGATACATCTGAAGAGCTGTGGGCAATACACAAGCCATCATTACCTCCTGCCTCATAATCAACCACCATTATTATCCTCAGGCTGGAGAGGGTTCTGGATATTTTTAATCTCCAGTATCCCAATCTAAGGTAATCTGAATCCAGTTTTGAACCAGTTGTGACTATTTCAGTGTTAATATCCTTCACTAGAACATCATCCTGCATTGACCATAAAATCTGACCCAGCATTAGGGATAGTGGGACTAAATARTTGGCTCTAAATTGCTGTAGTTTTGCAAGTGAAAATGGAAATAAGGTGGTTTACTCTTTCAGAGTGGTTGACCTGGCCTCCTTGGTTCAGAGTGGCTGACCTGGCCTCCTTGGTGTTAGAAATGAAATAAATTACATAAAGGAAATTGATCCTTCTTGTAATATTAACACCAGTGGAGTTACTTCAAGGATAAATTCAGCCATACAGATGGAGGCTCACAAGAAGGAATTCTCCATGATGGGTTCCCCCTGGGGATCTCTGCCTATAGAGTTTAATTTATGGTTGGAAATTTACTTCCACAGAACATGAAACCATTTACAAACAGAAATCTCTGAAAATCCAAGTGATACTAAAAGTACCCATAGCAAAGCCTTTTTTCCCCACCAAGGACTCTTTAGCTGGTGGGCAGCTTTAACTTCACATTTACTCTCTTTCTGCACATACAGGTGGTACATAAACAGCATGTGTCTCTCAGAGACTCTAAATACAGACAGCATTTAAAAATTGCAATATTCAAATGGAGACCCTGTCCCCATAGTAAGTATTTTTAGTTAAAATTGTGTTTAGTGAAGAGAAAAAGCTTTAAATGGTTCTGGTATCTCTTTGCACATTTAAGTGCTTAGTACCATGCAGTTATATAGAGATTACTCCTGTTTCAATGCAATGGTCGTCCACATCACCAAGGCTGGAAATGACTGTTTTTTCCCCCTCCTAAATGGTTACATCTTTGTGTGTATCTGGTATAGTTACTTTTCAGTTGCCTGCTGAGTATTAGAGGTTGGATTCATCAGAGAAGTTGGCATAGAGTGTGGTGAGAAGAAGACATTTAATGAGAGTGTGAAGAGGGAATGATTTCACTTTTGCTGGGGGGGCCTCAGAGCTGAGTAAAGCATGAGTTAAGTCACTGCAGGTGTGCAGCTTAACGACCTGAGGCTGGGTAGCAAGTGTGCATGAACTGAGAGCACAAGAAGGCAGGTTTGGGAATGTTATTATGGTGAAGGAGCTGAAGTAAACGGATGGATGTGTGAGGTAAGGCTACAGTGGATATTATTTTTTGGGCTTTCATTTTTAATAGGAGGAAAACACAGAGCAAATGAAAGTGAGCTATGTAGTGAAAGTAAGCTATCACAGGTKGGTGAGTGGGACCCATGACTTCTCTGTATATTTCCCAAACAAGACTTAGGTTCTTCAACTGTTTGGGAGGGGAAAGTGGAAAATACTAATTTTTGCAAGCCAGTTTCCTCTATTAGTTCTTTTTGTTTCTAAAATACCAATTTWAAAAGTATATTATATTCACAAGCATTAACACTGAAGTTATAATGTAGTTTGACTGTGTGTATATAAAAGTCCTCTTTCAAGAATAAAGGCYTAGACTCCTACCCCCACTCCTTGCCCTGTTGAAGCGCAGCTCACAATGGGATGGATATTCTATAAAATATGGAACATTCTATACTGATGTAGATCTTGAAAATATTTGTTCAGGCATCCAAAACAAACCCTATGGTTTTCTTTACACTTGTTTAGGATCATCAGTATTCACATAGAGCAAATAAAAASTTAAATGTAAAGTAGTATTAAGAATGAAGCTGGGCTTCATGCCTAAGCTGTTCTAAACAAACTAGTTTTAGCCCAGAGATGGGCATGCGTACTGTCACTGATGTCTGTGGGAGCTGTGTGTGGGCTACAAATTTAAAAGCAGGATTGGATTTAGGGCAAAAGACAGAAAGGAAATACCTGTGTGTGGATGTGTATAGAACTTCCGTCTGTGTATATATTATGCATGTGTGTGTGTACATATGACAATATAAATATATAAAATAAAATCAACCTGGTCTACTCTCATACACGTGCATATATTTCCATATGGATTATCCTTCCATCCTGTCCTATGTACTCTGGTTGGTTTGTGGCAGTGTTACTAAAGGAAGGAGTAAACCAACAGCTAAAGATACTTCCTTTCTTGCCCTTTTTTTTTTAACTGCAATAGGTAAAACCACCTATTTTCATTCCTTTAGCAGTACAGAACTGAATTCTGTACAGCTGAATTAAGTATATGACTTTAATATGTTATCTATATGTGGTTTTGGTTAACAGTACACTCTGGGAAGCTGCTCAGCAATGCTTGGAACTTAGAGAACCTTGCTTCCATTTTGTGACCATCGCTGTGGGTCTGGATTTGTTTTGGATCATCTGTTTTCTCGGCCTTAAAATAGGATATCCAACTACCTCAACTGAGGAAATCTGCTAAGGGGCATGAGACCCCTTTGTTTACTGTCTCCTGAAAATATCTTCACATTGGCAAGCCATTAAAAAGAATAACAGGGTGGAAGGAAGCAACAAGACAGCTGAGATATCTGTTAATTTACTGCTTTCCCTGTACAAGACTGTGTTTCCAAAGGAACTACTCTGGTAGAAAGTAAAGGAGTGTTCTTTCCAAACATAGCCTTGGCAGGAGGTGAGGCACAGAGTTACAAGGGACACTTGCTAAAGAAAAGCCTCCCCCTGCCTTTAGTTTGCAAGAGATTTCTGTGTGATTATCTGAGCTTTCTTCTTAAGAGAAACTTAGGCAGGACCAGGGATTTTGGAAACCAAGGTATAASAACTAGGATTTTCATAGCAACAGGTTAAATCTCTAAAACTTCTGACTTCTTAGCAGCCTAGTAAAGGGTCAGAGGCGATGGAAGATAGTGCCTGTGGTCACTTCTGACTGCCAAATAAGAGGCACTAGGAACAGTCATGAACAGTTTTATTGCTCTGATCACATTCAAGACAGGTTGTTATTAGGCATCAGTTAATATTTTGARAGATACATCGGTAAAAATATCATCCAGGTTTCAAAGGTCATTGAGGCAGGAATTTTTGACTGTCAAATGCCAGGAAAACTGCTGTCATTCACCAGACTCTGGATTTGCTTTGAGCTGTACAAGAACATGACCTGAGATATGTAACTGATTATTCCAGTTAATTTTTTTTCTGTGTTTGTGACTGAAATAAAAGTTTAATTCTCTTCCCTTGCTTAATTGCTGCATATGGGACTAGGTAACTGTGATTTTTTTCCTGACTCCTTTCTTCTTCATGTTAAATCTTGATTTGTGGTTTAATTTTGTTTTGGCTTTTAAAAAAATTATTATTATTACTATTTTTTTTTTTTTTACTTTCTGTTTAGGGAAAAGGCTCTCTAAGCATAGATGGGATGCTTGGTTTGTGAAGGTGGTTAGCAGATGCAGTCTGAGAAGCCATCTGGGAGGTTAAGGCTCACAGAAATTGAAACAAATAATACAGCTGTTAAATGATGAGAAAAGGAGGTAAGCTTACAGTTAGTAATTTGAACAAAGTCTTYGTCCAAGATTATTGAGTGCTTCTCAGAAATCACACTCCTGGCATCTATACAGCAGAGACTGAAAGCATGAAGCAGACAATTTTGGTASGAAGAGTCCTACTTTTAAAGGTGCATACCTGGAGATAGCATCCTTTTTTGAAGATCCTTGTGACTGTAGATTTATGTTATGGTGGGGGTACTAGGAACTTGGGCTGTTCTTTTGCTAGCACTAACATTTTTGTCATCAGCCTCAAAAGAATGAGCCCATGTGAGTTTTGGGACACTGTTTTGGGGAACAGTGATTCAGAGATTGTGCAGGGGAAAGAGAGGGAGGAAATTTTTCCATAGAAGTTTAAAAATGGTCCTTCAGGCATCTCAGGACTTTTCCTATGTAAAGAAAGGCAGCAGGCAGGGAAAGAGATAGTAATTAGAATCATCATGGGAGACTTGATTGGGGTCAGAGATGGTGAAGATTTGGCACTGCTATATCTGAACCCAAACCCACCAGTTCATGGCCTAGTCAAGAGTCAAGACCAACATCTGKCTGTGAGCCTGGTCTACGGTGAACCTGTATCAGCACACAGCTTTCTGGTTCTAGAAAGGCTGATCTATAGTCCTGAAGCAAAAAAGAAGCTGTACACMAAAAGCTGGAAAAGTGGCTTACATTTTAGAGGAATTCCCCAAACCAGAAAGTAAAGTAAGTGTGTATTCTGTGTTCAGGGGGTGCTGTTAGATTTCTGGAAACCATCACTCAGCAGGTATATGAGCAAAAATAAYAAGTCTATATAGTGGTTTTAATAAAGTACACTTTGTAGCACCTTTCATCTTCAAAGCATGAAACAAATTTATTGTTGGTATAAACCCATGGGGACCAATGAAGATGAAGAAGGGAGTGCAGTTACACCTTTGCTAATCAGGGTCRTGATTCTAGGGGAATATTATTTTGTACCATGTCAGTAACTATTACAGAATCTGTGAGGCTGCAGCATGAGTTTAGCTGCAAAAGGCAAACTGAATCTTGTGACTGCAGACTTAATTGCCATCATTATGTATAATATATATGCATAGCTGCAGTACACTTTAGCCAAGTTTCTGGAAAGATCAGCTGAGTAACTGACTACAGGAGTGTAAAATTTATACCTCATCTCACTAATGACTATTTTTATTCCTAYTGCATGCAGTATGCAATTCTGGAGATTATATTACACACAAAACTGCACCTCATTCTCTTTTTGACCCTCTTGCACAGAATCACTTTCAGTGCATTCCTTGACAATATGGAAGCTGTCAAAGTTCAAATTAAGGAAGTGAAACACTGAACATCAGACAGGCACCCAAAAAGAAGCAATGCACTTATGCCTGTTAGTAAAGCAAAGACCTTTGGAAATGAGAATACAAGCAACGTGATGTTTCAGCAGGGCATGGAGAACATTTCTTCCATGATGCCTTAGTCATTTTATAGTGTGGAAAGGGCATGAGGCCAATATGTGAGGCTAGGTCTGTATTTTCCYCTTGGCTCTACACACTGAGAGTGYAAGCTAATGCATTTTGCTTGGCTCCTGCAAAGAAGTTCAAGGATTCCCTCTTTATCTGAGCAAGCTTTGGCAAAATCTGCCTGCATTTTGCTTTTACAGTGGGARCTTTACACAGAACTGCATTCAGATTACTAATGCCTGGCAAACTAACACACTGGAATGTCTCAGATGTGACTAATCTGTGTTTCACTTCTGATGTTTTATTAAGGGGGGAAGGGGAAAAAGCCCTTGGAAACACTAGCAAAGTAAAGAATAAACTTAACATTAGGTACTGACTTACAATATGCAAACACAAAACCTAATAAGGTGGGTATGAAACTGTCTCACTGCTGCTGGTATTTCAGTAGTTTATGGATGGGATTCTTTAAGCAATGTGTTGGTCTCATTTAATTTGACTTGGATGAATTCTTGGTGGAACAACTATTGTCCATGTAAAAGAGTTTTATCTTAATTATAGAACCATCTAGGAAGGACAGATTCCAACCTTACCTTTCAAATTTTCTTAGAGTTTAACTTAAAAAATGAATGGGTGGGCATTTTCTAACATGGCAAAAAATTATATACCTATATATACTGCTTATATTTCTTAAATACTTAAAATGCTTTGAGAATTTAACTTATTCTGGTAATCTAATGCACCAAGATTTTGCTGTATGATAATATGTCTCTGCACTCRTTTCGGCTCTTTGGTTTCTGTGAAATGGTCATCTGTTCTTGGTGTATAAACACCACAAGGAGYGGTAACCAGGAAACACATATTGGTATTACTGGTAACCGCAGAGTAAGCGACCAGGAATTCCTTTGGAGGCTGCACAGACTGCTCTGTTAGTTGTTGCTCTGTAAACAACACTAGAGCGTATGCCTTGCGGAATGTGAGTGGAGGAAGGTAGAGGGAATCGGCAAAATCCTTAAAAGTTGCTTCAGAAAGATCTGGTGAATTGTGACAGTGCYCTGGAAACTGCACAAAAGGGGGATACAAGACGTGACTCTTCCCCACTCCTTCCACTTAGTCCTTGCCGGTGGACCACTTACTTGTGCATTTTCTACATTTTTTTCTGTTTAGATTTCTGTCTTCTCTAGACAGGACCTGTGTTGTGTCAAATGTTCACACAGCATCTCTGCAATGCCAGCCTTAGCTTAATGGTAGTTGTGTAAAGGCTGGAGTTCCTGTGGGCAGCAATTCAAGGAGACGCTTAAGTTTAGGGGCAGTTGCTTCCAGCTTGGATCAGAATATCACACCTTGGAGTCCCCAGTTAGAATAGTGTAGCATCAGACTTATCAATAGCCATAATGAAGCCCTTTTGCAAAGCAGTACAAGAAAGTGACCTAACAGCTAGATGCAGATGGAACTGACTGATGTGAACTCTCATAGCTGGGAATGACAAATTCCTCATAAAGGAAAATTTATTCATGTAATGTGTTTGCAGCCAGAACATCTTTTCTACAAAGAGGCTCAAAATGGCTAGGATGTCTCAAAATAGTAGGAATTTGTCTACTAATTCTCCGTTCTTCCAAATGTGGGGTCACTGACCATGACTTACAGAGTGCTTCAGAAAGAGTTTTTGATGCATTGTTACTCTGAAATCTTACTTGTTCTCCTGCAATATGTAATTATTTCCTTGCTGTTCACTGTTTTTTTTAAGCTTTCACATGGATGAAAGTAATGTTCACATGGAGTTTATGTCCTTCAAACTTGCTAATAAACTTGTTCACCTGTTAAAACAGGACAGTCTATACTGTTGCTTAAAAAGTATCCTTCTAAYAGTACTAGGCAATATATTGTGAAATCACATTATTTATAGAGAGATTGAAATAAAAGTTCTTACGTCTATATTGTCACTCTAAGGCCACAGCATTATGATGTGATCAGAGCACTGTGCAGTTTGTTCCTCTCCCTCGTAGATAGTAATCACTACCACAGGACTCTGTCATCTCCTCTGTTTCCTGACATACTTATATAAAAGTGTGCTGAAATGGACTGTCCTATGCTATCTTCTGTTTCCACTGAGCTTAAAGCAAATCCAGAGATTCCCAGGCTYTCTCAGCTGCTCCACTACTCTGGCATAGCATAGTGGTGAGGAAGCTGTGCTAAGTGAGCATCTTGCCACTGTCTCCCTGTACTCAGTATTTTGTGTGGAAAAGATGCCTGATGTGGCTAAGAGGGCAGCCTTCAAACCATAAGGACCTTCATGAGTGTTAATAAACAATGCGGAATACTTTGTATTTCTTGATGCAGGGCCTGTCTTCAAGTCAAAGAGGCAGCTATTTCCAGACTGAGCAATTGCAGCCCGGGTTTGCAGAGTTGCACCTGTGTACATCTTTATCTGTGATTTGTGCTCTTTTTATTGAACCTGTGGCAGTGGAAATATGAGGTGCATGCGCTATTGCTCCATCATTCCTTTGTGCCAAGGAAGGACTGAGGCAAAAGAAAGAGTTAAACAAAGGAAAAAGCAGGAGTAAACTTACTTGGACCTGTTGCCTCAGTTGATGTGAGGGGTGAGTTTAGTGACAGGATACCAGGCCACGTGTCTGAGGCTTACAGGTGTGGTAAACAGATAATGTGGTTTATTTTTGTGGTAGCARMCCYTTAGACTCACAGAGGGAGATTTGTRGTTACGTTTGGAATTGGGCAATGTGCAAAGTGAGGAGCAAACTGGTTGAATCCTAGTGAGGATTGTTGCTCCTGATGTCCAGTCAGCACCCTCAGCCCACTGAGATGCTCTGCCTTCTGTTCATCTATGTCTTCCTTCATCATCATGTGCCAGCCTGCACTGCTCCATTTGCCTTTTGTCTCCAGCCGGTAACTCTCCGCTCTCCACATGATTTGTTTCATCATCCGCAGTTGCCCTATCCATGCAGGTGGTGGGTAGCAGTGTGGCAACCTAGGCAGCAGCTGGTGTGCAATATCAGCACACRTGTACCAGTCAGATAACTGAGAAGATGATTCCTGTCTGTCCTGTGCTGAGGCATGGCTGGTTATAGTTGAAATGTGAAAGCTAAAGAGTCAAGTGTKGCCTGCACAGCTGACCATCCCCAGTCCTGTGCAAAGCCAGGTTTTCCTCTCCTTCCTGGCTTGGTGAATATGGACAGGGAGTGTTGAAGCTGAGGTGTTGGCCTCTCCTAGTGCTGTTGTAGGTGTGACTTGTTGTGCTGGGCAGCAGCAGTGTTTGGTTTGGTATTTCTTCCCTTTGACCCAGCAGTGGCCAGGCTTCTCATGTTCAATGCAAGCATTGGTGGTTGTAGCAGTGTGGAAGGAGGGTGGTCTGCAAGGGCCGGCTTCTCCAAAACCTGGATGGAKTGTGTTGCTGTCAGATGTGGATGAATGCTAATGTACAGGTCAGAGGTGGTGAGATGGCAGTTTGGAGGGTGCTGCTCTCTAGCCCCTCTGTGGTGCCAAAGGGCTTCTGCTGTGGGTACAGTGCACACATTGTGGTCACTTGATGTGTGTCCATGTGTCTCCAGACAGCTGTTAAAATACAGCAGTGCTGATGGAGAGTCTTGGGCTAAGGGCTTATTTTAATGTACATTTAACAAATTTTCATATCTCTCTGCCCAAACATATCATGTTGCAACAATATCATAATTGTGTATGAGTAAGAGTTATTCTCTTCCAAGTTGTTAATATATTAATTTCATATGGTCAGTTTAGTCAAATGTATTTTGAAGTTTTCCAGCTTGACAAAGGCTTGTCAAGCCTCTCCTGTTTTTCATTGTAATGAGACGGCTCCTAGATTTGCTGTCTCTCTGGAGAAAACAGCAACAACTCAGACAAACACAACTAAACTGTATCCAACCTACAAACCTAATTAGAAGTTTAGATTTATTCAGGCAAATACTCTTTGAAATGGTACTTACTAAGCAGTGCAACTGTGTAAAGTCACTAATTTTAAACAGAGGAAAGGGTTGTGGGGAAAACAATTTTGAAGCTTTCATCTAGCAACGAGCAACTAGCTACAGGAACATACGTGCCATGGTGTATATATTCTGTTTGCAAAGAGATGTATTGTAGTGCTTTCAAAGTTAATCTAATGGCAATTTAAGTCAAAATAAGATTCTAACAGTGAAGAAAAATAGTTTTCTGTGACAGGCGTTCCTTCTTTTAGGGAACTTTTCCTGAAAACGCTTGTTGTAAACAAATACTGTAACCAACTCTTTGACCATTTGTGTTGGTTAAGGATTCAGTCTGCATCTCACCTGGTTTTGTGTCTGGAAGTCTTTCCATGGTTGTCAGTGGATGTGAGATCATGTTTCTAACTGGGAACTCCAAGGTTCCAGCCAAATCATGTTCTGTGCATCACCTTGGGCTAGTTTGCTCTTATGCCAGGCAAAATATACTTTCATTCCTTCTGTGTCTGCCAGGCTCATCTCAGTGTTACAATGGGGTGTGGTTTTTTGGTTTTATTTTGTTTGNAAATATAAATCTCTGTTGCCCTGATGCTTTTCCTAGGACAGGAGACCATTGACCTGTCTCTGAGCTGCTTTTTGACTGCTCTGGGAATGAATTTATCCTAAAAACAAAGCAGCTGATTTCTTATATTCTGCTTTATTTGCTGTTGTACAGAGTTTGTCAGAAATGARTACCACAGAATGTCCCTGATTTCTTTGCCATGTGGAAATGGACAGGGATAATTGTCTCCCATCACTTAGTGCTCAGTGCAGCTTGAAAGTSGCTCCTGTGCTGGGGCTATACCCTGCATCACAGTCCCAAATAGTAAACACTACCCAACAGGAGATCTGTTCCTGCCAGGTCTTCCTCTTAAGACTGAAAATATACTTACATGGTGCTCCTTGAAAYAAACATGTAAATGGTAGTAATATAGTATCCATATTGATGTGACACTGGATTCCAGATGTGTAAGAACAACCAAAGGGCCTGTTACACTCAATTAGCCTCTAGGGCATGCTCCACTATTTTTTGTATGATCTTCTGGTCTTCCTAGGAACATTTGCCATCTTGCTGCTGCATCAAGTAACTCCATTTGTGCCCTGCTATGCCAGGGTGAATAGCTGATGTGGCCTAGCCCCTTATTGCCCATCTTGCAGAATGAACAGTCTCGTACCTGACCATTCATTCACTCACACTTTTTCTGGAACAAGAAACTTTCCACACATCAGTTTCAATTGCAGTGGTTTTTTAGTGTTATATATATCTTGTGAAAAAACAGACATTTGAGTCTTATGAGTCATATACACAGAATCATTCCCCATACACTGAAAGCTCTTGGGGTTCCTAGTAAGATGCAGGGTTTCATCTCGCCTTTTTACAGCTCTCTAAATCCTCAGCAACTCAAACACAAATTTGTGGTAGTGCAGATACTCTTGATTTCCAGCCTTCTAGCAAACAAAGTTGTGTCAGGCAACCATTCTCCACTGGGGTCTTTTAATTTAAGACTGTTAAATATGGATCACAGTCTCATTCTGTAGCTTTCACTGTAGGTGKTTTTTTTTAACACTGTTTTCTCCAAGTCTTTAATTGGGGCTGATGGGATTTGCTCGTTACATTTCTACATTTATTGCAAATTATTTAGACCCACACTTGCTAAACTATAGCCTGCTGTCAGACAGAGTCTCAGTTGTGACATTTCGAATGAAAATGACTTTTAGGCTCACTGTTACAATGTGGTCATTTTGCTAATGTTTTGCACAAAGGTGTGAGACAAGTACATAATTTTTTCCCTTCCTAATACAAAAAAATCTTTCCTCATGTTGTTTTTGAAACAAAGATGAGTTTGTTCACCTGACCTGCTCTCTCTTTTTTTTTTTTTTTTTTTTTTTTTTTTTTTTTTTTTTTTTTTTTTTTTTTTTTTTTTTTGTTGAAGTCTTGCCAGATTCCCTCTGTATATCTTTAAGTCCAAAATTAGTCTGTTTTTCTTGTGGTGTGGGCTCTGACTGATTAGCTCTGTAATGAGAGAGTGGGTACAGTACATCAACTGGTTCTAACATGGTGATCTTTTCACTTACTTTGCTAGTGTCTCACCTAGACTTAGGGACATCGATCAATCTGCCTCATTCCTAACCACATTTAAGAGATATGCTTGCTTTTTGGACATGGAGTTCTTTGCTTTGCTTCTTCTGAAAACTTCAGGAGTGGAGCTAAGAAAAATCAAATCTGGCTCCTCTGCACTCCCATGTGAGATCTTTCTGGCTCTTAGGTAGAGTTTCCTTAGGTAGAAGTTCAAGCCAGAGGGCCGGAAGAGTCACTGCCAATTACGTAGTGAGGGAGTATTATAAAGATGACTGTAGTTCAGGTTAAAGTCTTTATGTTCTGTTCTCTGTATGTTCAAGACAAATATTCTGTACATTAGAGCACCCATCATCTGTCATCCCATGAGGCTGCAGATCATATCTGTGGGATCCTATTTGTTGTCTCCTGTTTTCSTGTGGAAGATGCCATCCTTGCAGTCCACTCAAGGAGCCATCTCAGCAGCTGCACTCTCTTCTTGAATAGCTACAGATGGTAGCTCTCTCTAGCAGAAGGTGCTGTGCTTTGAATACTTTCTCTAGCAAAAGGTGCTGTGCTTTGAATGCAAACTGTAATCTMTGACCACTATTTCTATTGTCTACCCCTTAAAGCCGTCACAAAAAAAATCTTTCACTTAGGAATCAAACCCACAAATTTAGGACCATAAATCTTGAGATGCAGGGTTCATTACAGTCTTTTTTATGCAGGGCTACCATTTAAAGGGTTTTGTGTATTGACATTCAGTGTTAGTGTTTTTTTTTATTTTATTTTTAATCTTAGCAAAATCTTCCTTATGCTTTGCTGCCTTAGGGAATTTGACAGTGATACTTACTTTAGATGCACATCTTACCTGGATGGTTTTGACCTGTGAGAGGCAATCAATGGAAATAGCCCTGCAATGAATCTTTAGACTAAAGAGTAGTAAAAAATCATCATAGGAAAATGTTTCTCCCATCTGGAGGTTTCCCTATTATGTCATAGGGGTGACGGACTGTCTGGAAGAGGGAAGGCTGTTGAAAGGCTGGGATATAACCTGCTTGACTCTATTTATAGAAGGCATCATAGTTAGCTGCATCTAATCTTTGTTGCTTTTGTTCTGAATGGCACAGTACTTTATCCCACTCTGAAAGTCTGCTTTTGCTCAGATGTAGTGTGCCAGCATCTCATTTCAAGGCCAATTTTGCAGAAGCTGGGAGTGCTGTGTAGCAGCCTGATTGAATACATTCTTTTTTTTTTAATCATTCAAGAATGCCTCAATAACACTGAAGTCATGGGATCTGTTTCTATCCTTTTACATACCATTGCTGTAACAGAGGCAAGTGTTGGCTKCTTCTGAAAAATCAATATGGCTTTAAATTACGATTTTTCTCCATTTTAATGTAGCCACTCTGCCATTTTTCAGATATGACTCCTCTGTGTATATAGCCATATCTGGTTTTCATGCTTAATTTTACTAACCATTTCTTCCTAGATGAAATGATGCTACYTGGAGGCATTCAGCTGTGTATTGATCTCATCTACTGGGCTGCTTAAGTTGCACATGTTTTAAGTTGTGTAAACCCACTGAAGCTTGCACAGCTCKTGGAAGGCACAGCGTGAGATACCAGGGTCAGTATAGCTGCAGCAGAGCTGTTGTGATGCTTGAGCAGAGCTACAAGCTATCATAAGTTAGATTTATTTTCACATTTCAAGGTGTTTATAGACACTGTAATCTAAAAAAGGAAAGGCTTAGAGTTAATGGTTGACACGGATATGACAAAAAGAAATAGAACTTTACAGTGCTACATTAACAGAGTTACAGTTGGCARTCACATTTCATATGGAAAATTGTATTTCAGACTTTGATCTACCCTATAAATCAAGARTAGGAAAATGACACTTTCACTTGATGTTACAGGATCCTTAGCAGGACAGGCAGCTGAGGCAGTGCAGTATGGCTTGGCTGCTGCTTTAGTCTTTGTTTAACTTGCCTGCCTGTTCTTGCTGTTAACATTCAGAGTAGCTATATAYTGAACTCAAAAGACATTTGCTATCTCTGTATTTGACAACTGAGAGATCCTTGGCATATCTGCTGACGCGCTTTATCTGTGCTTTTATTAATATGTATTTATCTCTTTTTGTTCCATTTAAGACTGGATTACTTCATCCAGATCCATCATAAATAGACAGCATTATTGCAGCCACAATCATCTAGGGTATAAAGAGGAAAAAACCTCACCTCCTTGTATAAATTGAAACTTTCTTATACAATTGTTAAATGACTTGATTTTCTCCCATCAGATTTTTTATTATTTTGACAGCTGAAATAGTTTGATATTGTATTTTTCTGAATAATGTATTTCTGATTATTTTAAGAGRGTGTTTTCTTGCACATAAATGAAATCCCATCACAGCAGCTGTAGTTCTCCTTAAAATGCTAGCTACATAGCAACATGCTCAATGTTTAATTAGCTTTGCCATGTTATTAACATCTCTTTAATATTCAGTCAGAAATACTTGGCTGTTAAAGTGTAGAAAAGCTAATGGATACATATAGCTTATTTATATGCATAAATTAGTGTAAACACAAAAAATACAAATGAAAAATATAGGCTAAATGCCCACAAATGAAAAATGTAGGCTGACAATCATTTTGACTGCCAGCTTTGCTAGACTGTGAAATCAAGCCTCCTTGCAAGCAGCCTTGAACATCAGAAGATATCCTGTGGCATGCAAGGGGCAGAGATGTGGTTTTGCCAAGCTCTGGCCTGGATGAGCTGACAATATTTGATTGCCATGGTAGTGGCCTTTCCACTGAAGGCAGTGCCCAGGTGCTTACCTTGTGAAAGGGTCGAGACTTGCAGCTTCAGATGAGAGGGTGATTTATGCTTTGTCTGACAGCATCTGTCCTCTGAGTTCAGGGTAGAGAAGAGGATCTTATATGGGACAGCCAGCAGATGCTGTGGATAGAGAGTGGCAAACTCTATCTGTGCAAGAGAACACAAGTGGAAGMAGTGACTCTGGGAGGTCCTGCTGCTGTCACAGCTGTGTACAGAGCACACCACACTACTTGGTGGCGGGGGGTGCCAGAACTCATGCCAGGTATATCACCTTGGATGTACTTGTGTCCTCTGGATCTGCAGACAAATTGCTGCTTGGAAATAAAACCTCACTCCAAAGTATTTTTCTGGAGSAGGAGGACTCATGGCTTCTTGTTATAAGAGAGACCTTTTGCAAGGTTTTAGCTCTAATTCAAATCAGGAGTGATGGTTTGTCAGAAGAAAATTTACTGACTTACAGCTGTGACTTTTCCACCTGTTTTTTTTTCCCTGAAATAAATGACACTTTCAAGTGAACCATAAAGGGCAATTTAAAAGGGTCTGAATATTCCTTGGATTTTCTTTTTTCTTTTTGTAGGCGTATAGGAAAAAGGGGATAAAACCCCCCAGCCTTCCCTACAACTACCTTTTCAACTGCCAGCATTTCCATGCCAAGAATGCCATAGAGCATATTTTTCCTGGCTCCTTTGAGGATTTATTATGCTGCATCATGCTCTAATAGGAACAGTTCTCAGTTGTTGTTTATTTGGTGGTCCTTTACTGTAAAATATTTTGGATGTTTCAAAATCCATTTTCATGTMTTCTTGTGAGTGTCCTGACAGAATCTTCGTATGCAATTTTGCGTTGTCAGTCTCACATTCAACTTGACCTTGCCAAAGTTCTTGTTACTCAGTGAACAACTGTTGTTTGCAATATGTCTTTACCCCATTTGGTTTCCTTGGATCAATTAAGGAACAAAAGAAAGGAGAGCAACTAATGCTAGAAGTGCATAAATTACATGACTGGTACTTAAATATGGCTGTAAGTAGACCTCTCTGGAGAATCAGTGGAGGAAACACTTCCTGCAAACTTGCTGTGCAGTGAATTGGGAATAGCTCCCTATAAGCAGTGAAGTGGGAGAATGAAATGATTGGGCTTTACATCACAACTCCTAACTCACCTRTCAGAGAGAAAACCTATCTGATATTTCAGGCACAGTCAAGTTTCCTGCTTCAGCTGTTCATGATATACTTCTYAATGTCATCATCTCCTCTCCCATGGAGTGCTTGAAACTGGAGGAGGGAAGTGAAATGGAAATAGTGATCCTTCTTTCCTGGCATTTTAAAGATATGAGGACATGCTTGAGGCATTCACATTTTTTTCCTTCTTCTGCTATTCTGCTCATATTCTTTCTCCCCTTCCTCTTCTATTCTCTAAAAGAGACTTCAGGGGAAGAAGGATGGGAAAATTCATGAGCTTTCTTTCCAAAACTAAAGGACATAGGAAAGGAAAAAAAAGCTCCTTTTGTTTCTCACTGCATAAATAGCCAAAGCACGTTGGCAGTCAGTCAGAATGGTGGGTAAGGTACTTGCAGGCAGATGACTGTAAAGCTATCAGATTTATGGGGCAGCTTGACGTAAATGTAAATTATGCACAATTCATATTGGGCGGGCGCTAATTGAATCCATACATCTATTTAACTTGTATTCCAAGAAGAAAGCTTCTTCCAGTTGGATTCTGGCAATGTGACAAGTTCATTGCCTAATTTTGTAACTTTTTCTTTGTCCATGTTTATAACTGCCTAACTCTAAGAGAAGGTAAGATGCCGGTATTGGGTTCTTACCTCTTACTCAGCTACTGTGACTTGTGTGAGGCACATTGTAGTATGTTGAGGAGTTGTATTATCGAACAAAGGTTCAAAGATCCTATTTTGAGCAGAACAGGAAAGTTTGGTCAGCAAAATGCAAGGCTACTTGGTGTCCATTGTGAGAAAAACGATCAATAAATATTATAATGACATGACTTTACTTGTGTAACCTTGGAATGTGTCTGACAATTGCATGCAATAATTTGCTTCCTTCACTCTGAAGGCAAAACTCTGCAAACATTCCCTTACTACTGTGTGACAAGGCAAAACTGTGGCACCTGAAAGGCAGAGGTACAAACTGTTATCCTTGCAAGCTCAAGCCGTACAAAAGCCAAGGCTTGCTGCCATCTCACTGATATATTAAATGCCAAACAGTTGAGAAGAAGAAACTGTTACTAATCCGTCTTTGTTGACTGAATGCCCTTGCTTCCCTTGCATCTTGTTTATTCATAAGTATTTAGAGACATTTCTCAGTGTGGGCTGTGTAGCTGCAATTTTGTCTCCTTGGAGTTTGTCTCCTGTTCACTTRCTTCATTAAACATTGTTTTTGCGTTTAAGTCAATGCTGCTTGTTACTTAGCTCATGACAGCCTGGTTTAGGGAAAAGTAGAGAAACCATAATTAGAGGAGCAAATGCAAAATGGTGGGTGTGCAACTGGCAAGGGGAAGAAGGATGGCAAGAAATTGAAATGTACTCAAGGAATTGATTGGGCAGGGAAAAGGACAAATTTTGCTGGCAAGGGGGGCAGGGGAATAAAGCCAAAACCAACTTCTTAAAATAGGAGGATAGAAATTATGGAAAAAAAATATGAATTCCTTTATTAGTGTGTAATATATTTGTAGGGCAGTTTCCTTCTTGGGTGGCGAGACGCGGCTGATTACCAGTTAGAGAGAATAAAAGGGGGAACAGGCTGTACTGGCTTCAAGTTGAGGAATAAAGGAATTTGGTTCCCTTTCTGGTTGGCCCTGTGATAACACTGAGATTTTTCTGTTTTTTCCTTCCCTACTAGTTCCCCAACAGTAATCAGAGTGGGCCCAGCTGATCAAGCATGGAGAGGATGAATAAGCTTTGCTTTGCTTCAAATTGGGGTGATTTCTTCTAGAATTGTTGCCAAATCTTGTAGAGTCTGAACTTACTATCTTATATCTAGGATTCATTTAATTCTTATTTTCAGCTCTTTTGGAAAACCTACAAAGTACTATAAGCAGCACGCACAATTTCCAGCTTACTTGAATCTCAAAGGCTCAGTACTGGAAAATTGCAGAAGTAGTTCAACAGTGTCAGGCAGGCAAGGACTTGAAATACCCAAGTTTGATACATTTCAAAGTTATGTGCCTCCCAAGTTTAGAGCTGGCTTTCAAGTACACAATTATTTGCCCCCCATTTCTGATAGGAGATGCTGAGATAAGTTGRCCTCCTGGCTGAAATAAGGGACAAGAGTTTCAGAAGCAGCCTCAAACTATGCAGTGAGGCAAGGGAAGACATGGACACCAGTAGCATGCGTTTTCAAGGCACAGCGAAGAGCAGCTGATACCTTCAGGTTTAAATGCTTTGTGCCAGAGGTGGAAATGCAAGTGCTGGTGCATCACATAAAGTTCATTTCTAGCACAGAAAGTAGAACAGAGCTCTTAATATGGGTAATGTGGAACATAAAGGATGCAAAAATCAGTTGAAATGGCTCCAGTTCTCATTGTCCCATGCAAACTGACAGATCCTTCACAGTGTGGGTGTAGGGTGGACTGTTTACCGTGAGGACACCTTTCTTCAGTGCCTTTTTTGCTGTCACTTTTCACACTTGCCCACACAATCCTAAGTAGCAGGATTTGTCAAGGATGGGTAAGAAATGGCCTCGAGTTTTCGCTGGCTGAACATCACACGGTCCCTGTGCTGGCACCTGAGAAGAGTGAGTGGAGGTTGGAACAGGTCAGGCTCTGGCTTCCATCCCACCTCAGCTGCGTGGGCTGCTGTGAGAATTGCTGCCTGCAGTGGATGTGGAGAAGGTTTCTAGGAGCAGCTGCACTGCCAATCCCTGTCCCTGCATGTACATTCCAGGCTGTGCACTGGGGTGGGCATTTGTGCTTACTGAACRTACCCAGCCACACAGGGAGGGTGGCCTTCCAGCCACACACTTGCTATGACAAGTCTCTCTAGTTGTGTACATCAAGCCCCAACAAAGCAGCACAAAGTGGAAAGTCTTCAYTTACTTGCATGTTCTCACCCACAACATTTTAGCACGTTAATGTGTTATAACAATGTTGTCACACTGAATACTGTTGTGGTATTTTTATGTTCCTTTCCTGAATTAACT
Source organism: Malurus melanocephalus (assembly GCF_030028575.1). Classification (NCBI taxonomy): domain Eukaryota; kingdom Metazoa; phylum Chordata; class Aves; order Passeriformes; family Maluridae; genus Malurus; species Malurus melanocephalus. The sequence continues at coordinate 691,355 of NW_026623547.1, forward strand.
GGCTGGGCTGGATTCTGATCATGGTATCAAGAAGCTGTTCTGGATTTAGGTGGTGTATATTGAAAGCGAAATCCAGCTGAGAGACAGGATGAATACTGTGCTTAACTGAAAAGTATGTGCTTAACTGTACCCATAACAAAGCCACAACTTGTCAGCTTTGGAGTCATGATATATTGTGCTGATTAGTGCTAGGAAAACAGTATGGGAATGTTTTGTTGTTGTTATTATCAAAAATGTGAAAGTAAAACTTGCCATGAAAATAACAACCACTGTTATTCTGGTGTAGATAAAAATAATGCCAAATCAACATCGACAAGTAGAAAAAAGCAAGAGAGAAATGCATATTCAGAAAACAGTTTAATAGAAATGAAAGTTTATGTAACTGATAAAAAGTGTGACTCATCTGTACTTTTCTCACCCCAACTGCAGATCAGTGTTCCAAAAATTTTTCCCAGAGTTAGTATGTAGAGAGCATTAACAAGCTGAAGTGTGTTTATAAGTTTAAAAATCAAATGCAAGCAGCTGATGCACAGAGGATTTTATTCTTTCATCCTTCTCATGTGTTGGCCATAAAAAGGATGGCCACTCAGACCAAATGGCCTGTGAATAGTGTACAAAGATTTCTGGCCTGTAAATGGAATAAAGTCATTATCACTTTCCTAATGGCATCAAGTTCACTGGTGTATATGGGGGTAATGGCTGTGCAGGGTATTAGAGGGCTGATTGCACCATACAGCCCTACCCACCACGAGAATAAGCCACAAACCCTGCCAGGCTGGAGAGGATTGAGCATTGGTGGGCTACAACAGCTTTTCTGTCTTCTTCCAMCTCTTGGGAAGTCGATGTATTTGTGGTTCTGAGTTGCCATCAGTAGTGATACATCCACTGATTGTTCAGAGCTGCCTTTTGTTTCTTATCCTTCCATCTCCTAAGACAAACAAGTATTGTGAGTCTGCTCCCTCAGCTCCTCATAGCTGCAGGTCACTGTATGACAACCACTTCAGGGTTTATTTCAAAAATATTGTCAGAAAGCTTTTTTAAAATTTAGTATTATTTAGCATCATTATGCAATTTAGTTAATCAAAAAGTATTGCTAAGCCCTTGGCAGGTGGAAGTTCTTCGTTCTAAAATGAAGTAGACAAGCCAAATTGTCACTTTTAATGAACAAAACTATTTTCAATTGATGAAGCTTCTAGTTTTTYCCATTCTAGGAGGAGCAAAAGCAATACATCAGCATAAAGGAATGAAAACTGCACARTTGGTCCCCTTTGGGAGCAGTGGTAGGCAGAGATGAAACTTGGGTCTGGCAAAACTCATTTGTGTCATCTCATGGTATCCTTATAGATACATTATTTTGTTTATTTACTTAATATTGACATTCTTAAAAAGAAATTGAATTATTTACTATTTTTTTGGATTTTAAGTGCTGCTTTGTTTCTTTTAGTGCAAGAAAACTTTTCTTCTTTGATGTGTGCTCTTTACTGTCTYGGTAATCCCCTCCAAACCCTTTAGTATAATGGATTAGGCATACTCATGCCGTCTGGCTCTGATCAGATCGGGATTTGTGATCTGTCAGTATCTGGAGGGATAAAAGTCAGTAAAAGTGAGAGCTTTTCACARGCTTCATTGACTTTAGTTTTGTAATTTCCTTGGTTAAGAAGTTACATGGCTTGAAAGAATARAACATTATGAAAACAGAGCCAAAATAAATAAATCAGTCTGACTGAGGTAAGACTTGGTAGGTAATGCAGCCATGCTGCAGGTGTATTATATCTGAACCTCATTAATATTTTATATAATCCTTTGTAGAATAACTGCATACTCTTAAAAAAAGCCAACCAACAAATCAGCACTCATGAATCATTTATATGAWATAGATAACACAGAATGGGGAAGGAACTGGCTTAACAATTTCATGTACAGAACACAGCAGGTGAACTATTGATTTATTGAAAAGTGACTTTCTCTGCTGGTATGGAATACTACTTCCACCAGTGCTCAGCAAGCACCAAAAAGGCAACAAAGCTGAAGTGGTACACCAAGTGTCACCTCTAAAGGTCTTTTTCTCACTCTTCTTTCTKTCTGCAGTTGCAGGGCTATTTTTCCCCTTCTGAAATCCGTAATCCCGCAGGCACTATCACCACTGCTCATGGCCTTGGCCTTGACCAGTGCTGCCCTTGACTCCATCACACAGAGGGAAAGCTTCTGGCAGCATCTCACAGAAGCCCCCCCTTTGGCTTTCCTGCTAATAAAGCCTTCCTGCACACAAACCCAATGCAATGGGTAGCCAGAACCTTCCCTTTGGATGTCAAGGATGCCCTGGGGAGGAAAACAAAAGGTTCAAACCAAAGCAAACAAACAAAAGTGCCATAATCGTGGTTTGTTTGCTTGGGAACCATCAAAGGCCAGGCTGCTTGTGCTGAAAGAAGGGCAACAGGGTATCTGAGGTATGGACCAACAACTTTCCCCTTTTCTTCTTAGGACAGCAGATAGGCCAGTTTCCAAAGTCCCCAGCTCTTTGGCTCTGCATCCCACTTGTGCCCACTTTTTCTTTCATTCTTACTGTGGTAGAACAGTTCAGCTTCCAGTTCAAACTCCTTATTCCAGGAGGCAAAATCCAGTTTTGCCCACCTTGCTGAGAAGTCCTGAGATTTCCCTGTTTATGATTCTATGGGGCTAGAGACAGTATTTTGTAAACATTGCTTATTTTCTCTGTGGGTTCTCTGTGTTTCTGATTCTAATTTGAAAAGAAAAGCTCAATGTTTCCTCATTTCCACTGAAATTTAACCTGGACCTTGTCCCTGAATATCTTCATGGGCTTAGCTAATCACTCTAAATACTTTTTCTCATAGGGGTTCCTTTGAAGCTGTTTCTTGGGTATAAATGATCAAGTTTGCAGAAGACCTTGTAATTCGAAAGAAAGCGAACAGAATCAACTTTATGGAGTCTTTCTATAAAGACCTAAAGAGAACAAAGTTTTGAGACTACAAGTTAGGAGAGTAATTATTTGAAATCTCCTGGGGAGAAGAAGTAGTAAACACTGTTACATAAATGGGGCTAGGAATATAAGCAGCGACTGCACTGTTACAGCCTRGAGTTGTTTTTAACTTCTTGTGTTTTTATTGAGGCAATGCTGTTCAAACTTTTAGTCCTGCCTGTCCAGGAAAGTGTAACCCAATAGCATCTGGTCCTTTGCTGCATGCAGTCAGTGATCACTTTGTATGCATTATTTCTTTAAACAAATATTCAGCTGCAGAGCACAGATTRTGTAAAGACAATCCAAAATAATGGAGGCCTCTCCCATAATCACACTTGTGTCACAGCCAACTTTATCTACCTGTCATAACAGAGCATACAGTGCATTTGAGTTACAATCTCATTTCATGTTGCTGGTAAGTTTTTGTCTAGATTGCAGGGGGGAGAAAATAGTGTTCTGGGAAAAGTGAAATGCTCTCATAGGAAAATAGAGGGACCCTGAAACTGTTGCATGAGCAGGAATGTAACCAAGACACTTGCTGTGGATTTTTCTTCCCCTAGCTTGCTGCTCTGGAGCAGAGCATGTGCTGTACATTTTTACACAACTGTAAAAATGTGTAGTGATGAAACAAGGTGAGGTGGTTTTACACTACTTCTCTTGTGCTCAAAGACACTRCTATCACTGCTTTGCTTTAACTTTCTTTGTCCTGTTTTTCTTTCTTCCTTTCCTCTCTTATTTGTCTGTAAAGGAGCTCCTTTGACCCAAGGACAGTRCTGATGCAAAATCTAGCCCATAGGTCTCAGATTTTACAGGTGGCTCCAAAAGCTGGCTCTAATTATAATTTTCATTGTTTAAATAATTACATTTCCATTAAATTTTTCTCACTGTCATTTGCAAAGACCCTAAAGAACCTTGTTTAGATCAGCATGCCCATACATTTCACTAAGAAAGTTCTTTAAAGTATTAGAAGCATTAATGTGTTCTGTGATGCTGTAAAGCCTATGCAAGGTRCAATATATTCTACTTTTGTCACATGTCAACCTTATCAGAACTGTATTGATCTTAAAGCCTATAGTTCATGGCATGAGTTCTTRTTTTCTACCAAATGAAGCACATTTTTAAAAGATTTAGAAGATCCTCAGTCTCTTTGTTGTTTGGAACTCTGAAAATAGAAGTTCTCTACTGGCATCCAACTGGAACATTCAGTGATGCTCCACATTGAATTTCCATCCAGAAAAATGTTAGTGGAAGCTCCARTGAACATAAATTTAAATTAAGGTTCTATTTCTTTGGATTTGAAGCAMATAATGTTGTTGTGGTTCATATTATGAGACTTTTTCTGTTGATGTTCCTGCAACATATTTTATGGTACACTGGAAATTTGAACAATCACCAAAGACTGCAGGGTGGACAAAATAAATGATAAAAAAACCTGAATAGGAAACGGTTGTGCCACTGAAAACCAGTAAGTCTGGTATGTTTGTTAACATCTGGTTGCTGTTTGTGAAGAGATAGAATGATGGCTGATGGGAGTTTGGAAGGAAAAACCAAGAAGGGTATTGAATTTCCTATGCCTGTTTTCATGCAGGCTGAAGCAGCACTTGGCTGAACTGGTGCATTTTACAGCGTATGAAGCAGCAACAGAACAACTGTAAAAATGTGTAGTGATGAAACAAGGTGAGGTGGTTTTACACTGCTTCTCTCTTAAAGTGAGACAGAGCATGTTACTTGGCAGAAGAGTGTGCTACAGATTATGTAGTCTGCCTTATGGTAGTAAAAACACCATCCCTTTCAWAGATTTCTTTAGACTTCAGGGATCTGTTGAAGCCTGTGCATTGATATTTTGTCCTGCTTCATAGTTATTGGGAAAAAAAGCGGTTGGAAAAACCAAAAATGTGAGGTGTCTAACAGCAGAACTATTGCTGATATTCCTTCTAGCCTCAGCTCTGGTGCAAGGTGAGGTACCAGCAGAGATGCATGGACATCACTGCTTGAGCTCAAAATGTGGAGGAGGAGAAAGCTTGGGAAGATAAAATGCTTAGGGAGCATCTCATGTCTGTTACTRTCTGCTTCTCTACAAATCAAATCAAGAAATGTTTGACAACTCTAGAGTTGTTGGACAATTTGCTAATCAGGGACATGTTATAAACATTACAGGAAAAGAAAAGATCACAGAGTTTGCTCTAATAGCATCTAATTTTGCACATCTTTGCCATTGCAGAAGCAGAGCTCATAAAGCTTGGCTTTGGAAATGCATTTAACTGCAAGCCCCTCCAACAACAAAACTATATGAATAYAAAATTCTTTTGTCTAAGTAATGTTCAGTGTTAACTAATATGGGTTTGTGCTGGTTGCCTCATCTTACAGTTTAAAAATACCTTTAGCCGATGGCTGAAATCCTGTCCCTATTGAACTCAGTGATAGGCTCCTGTGCATTTCAAGAGGAACAGGGTTTCACTCCATAGACTTTTGCAATGAAGATTAGGCTGTGATGCTGTCCATATAATAGCTTTGTTGTTCCTTGAATCAACCAGAATTTGTGAATTTTGTCTATGAATTACATATAAGCAGATCAAATTTAAAATGTATGCATAAAGCAAATAGTAAGGAAAAGCATGAACTTTAAAACCAAAATCTAGCTGTTTCTATATGTTAATTGTCCACAAAGGTCTTCACCTCATCATTTATGGCTGTAATTTAGGTGTTTTTTAACTGTTTCATTCCTTAAACTGCTACTGCTATCTGTACTCATGGAGTGTATCCCTTTCCATACCTAGCACAGTGTGCAGGATATAATAGCAGTCACCTTGACATCTGTGTACTCTGTCAAGGTTGTAAAGCTCTGTTGCCCTGTTTTGATAGATAAAACCTGGAGGGAAGGGAGATTGTTTTTTCCAGCTGGGAACATAACATCTTTTCTCCATGTAATRTGATGCCCTGGTTCTGTTTTTCACAAATGCAGGTTTGTGCCAAAAATGACGATTTAAAGGGCAGCACTGAAAGGAGTTATCATTTTCTAGATACATAAGTGCCTACAAGCAATGGCTTTGTTTACAAAARTGGTTTACAGGCTTTGCTTTGTATTATGAGCAGCTCAAGATATCACTGGCATATTGCTGAGAAAGAAGCATTTCATTTAGCAAAATTTTAACTCAATAAATTGCATGGCATTGTATGGGAGAGGGAGAAGAGAGATGTTCTTTGTGAAAGAGAGGTGCTTTAGCTCTAAAGGTTTGTTTTACTTTAAGTGAAGCCATCCTTTCCCCTTTTCTATACTTCCTCTTCTCAACTTAAGTAGACAATACGGATCTCCTCTGAATAGTCTCTGCTCTAATTGTTCATAGTTCTCCTTCTCTTCCAAGTCAACTGCCCTTACAGTATAGAAATAAAACATATGACAGGCAGAAGGGAGTTACCAGAAGTGAAAATAACAGCATCATTGCCCATGTGTGATTTGATACCAAATCATTTGGCTATTTCCTGCCCTCTACCATTTCTCTCTCCTTTAGGGTTTCAGACATCCAGCTGTTACTGCAGAGAGCTTATATAGAACATTTCACTGTGCAGTATGTGCAACTCATTTATTTTGATTCAGAGCATAATTCATTCAGTGCTTTATGAGGTTTTGGGTCCTGCCTTGTGCATGCAGCCCTGTGAATTATGTTCCTGTAGGAATGTTGTCTATTAATAGCTCTGCAAAGTAGACAATGACTCTCAGGGAGGCTGCTGTGATGAAAAGCCTTATCAAGAAAGGTCACGTGCTATTTCTATTAACTCTTTTGATGCAATTGAGAAAAGGCTATAGCCTAATAAACTGAGGATGAGATTGGAGCTGGGGCTTCTTAATCCTGTCCATGAGAGTAATATCTCCAATAGCCTTGCAAAGATACAAAGGGCCGGATCCTGCAAAGTGTTTTGGTACCAAACTGAGACTGAATGAAATCAGGAAGCATTTAGGTACCTGAATACTTTTSAGTATCTGGCCTTCTGAGCTTTTATCTTCTTGCTGAGTAGGACATATAATGATCATAGTAACACTACTGGAACCAAACTATAAATATAATGTAGCTCTTATTTATTAAAATATCTGAAAGAGAAAGCTATTTTCAGTGACAGACTTTGGTGTTAAGATGTAATTTCCCTGTCATATTTTCTAAAATTCCCTACAACACCTTCCTTAAAAATTAATTATTTGATCTGTTAGGAGGTAATGAAGTGCAAGCATAAATAATTCAGAAATACACAGAAAATGGTGGGCCTCTGGACTCCAATGTTGATTTTTCTGACTCAGGCTGATATGCCAAGTTTACTTTAGATCTTTTATTTATATATATGTCTGTGTCTACAGCTATATGGAGCTCTGCTCAATGGTTTAGAAACTCTGCAATTGAATGTTACAGAATACACAACACTTTCACAGCAGTTTGTGGCAAGAATCCCATGAGAAATGGTTGAGACAGCATAACTTTGTTGCCAAATAATAATGTTTAGTGACTCAGAAACTGCCATCTGTTATATAGACTCATAGTTTGAGCTCTGCATATTGAAATAGACCTTGAAACATCTGCAGGTTTCCTTATAATGTTTAGGCTTAGGCATCCACCTAGCTAGAATCTCCCACCTTGTCCTCAACCCTTTCCCCGGAGTTATTCACTCATCATGGCTGTTTGGGGTTTCTAGCCTCCCATAGCATACTGTCAACCATATCCACTCTCAAAAATATCTCTGATTTCATCCTTTTAAACTAATGCTTCATTTCAGCCACTCTAGCCCAGTATTTCTATGRTGAAAATTATGCTCTTAGAGACTTCTGAAATCCTGAGAGGGAAATGAGAGCTGTACCAACTGARGCACCATATGCTCCTGTCTGGGTTACAGTGTTTTTCAAGTGGGTAGGTTTCCTGCTGGGAGCCTGTATTCACCACAGTGGCCCCAAGCACATCCCACACTGGTGTGTGCTGGGGAGGCAGCTGTGCAGCCCTCTCTTGGCATCGCCCTCCTGCTCTAGGCTTTGCTCTCTGGATGCACCTTGGAAGATTGTGTGTGTCCCCAAAAATGTACTTCAGGAGCAGAGTAAGACACAAATGGTCTCTGGTAAACTTGCAGCTCTTCATCAATCTGACTCTGAAATCTTCTGCATGTTGKAGTCTTAAAAAATTCAGTCTGGTCTCTTCCCACCCTCCCTGCTGCTTGCCACTCTGCACAGCACAGAAGTAACCCCAGTCCCAGTGAGAAATGCTGAAGGAGCAAAGGAGRTCATTGCATTAAATGCTGTGGTGGTTTGGTACCACTGTCTCTCTCATACTGTAGTGATCCACTGTGCAGAATCCAAACTGATCCCTGTGTGCAGGAAGAGACAGAGGTGAGCCACGAGAGCCTACTGAGCAGTCAGCATGGCTCGACTTCCATCTTTGATTTTTCTTCTGTTGGGGAAGGTGAAGAAGGGAGAAAGCAAGGAACAAAGGCTAGAAGCTGAAAATAGCATTAGACCTGATGGAGATCTATGGAACACAGCTGTGAAAARCAGATACAAATGTATTGATGCAGGAATTCTTGTGAAGGCACATTACATGCTCTGTTCCATTCCTGTTAGCAGAATATTAGAGGAAGTGACAGGCGTGTGGTTTTGGTGCTTGAGTTTGTTTTTATACACTGAAAATGAAGGTCAAGGAATTGAGACTGAGCTCCAAATCACAGGTCAGCCACAGGCAATKCCTTTCTATTTGTTTATTCTGTAGTTGTTCCAGTATTTATAAAGATGTTGTAGTCCAGGAAAATGTCCTGATACATTTATGTGATAAGATATTGGCTACGGGTAGGAATAATCTACAGCAACATGTTAGGTTTAGCCCAAAACTGACCTTGTCTAAATGTTACTGCAAGATTGAAGTATCTTACCAGAAGGGTGGCTATAAATAAACCTTTTCAGAAGCACAGGAAAGAGAGATTTTGCATTTGATGTTAAAGAGAAATAAGAGCTCTGTAAAGGAGTAAATTACATCTGGAGATAGATTCCYTTATGGACAAAAGCAAAAATTCCTCTAAAACAGCTTTGCATGATAAAACTAATTTCTTAATTTTTTTTTTTTTTACTGTTCATTACACAAAAAGAGACATAGTTTAATTAATTCAAACAGTTATTCACATTTTGAATTTACAGGAAGATTTGAATTCTTAATGGTGGTGATGACTCATGAATTAAACATCCCTGASAAGCTTTCACCTCTGTTTCACCTGTGAAAATCCAGAAATATGAYCCCCTGTTTACTGGTGGCACATGCCCAGTGTGGGCACAGTGGCAGATATTTGAGCAGCTGGGGCTGGTTTTCTTTGAAAGCACAGGTAAAGGGAAAGATGCAGGAAGAGGACTGGAAATGGGGACAGGGCCACAGAGCTGCAGAGAGCTGAGATGTTGCTGTGGCCCCTGGGACAGCCATGGCAAAGTACTAGAATGTAGGTCCAGCCTATATTATAGACGTTTTGCTGCATGGAAATGTCACTGAGGAGTAAGAGCCTTTTCCTTATGTGGCAATAGCAGTACAGCCCCAGTGTAAAGGCTGTCAAAAAAATCCATTTGCTACCACAGCATGTTCTGCTTAAGGACTACACACAAGCCACGGGAGCAAAAGGACTTTCTTTTTGGCCACCTCCTAATTGTACTCACCTTAGGAGGAATAGCTGGTATGGCTGTAGCTTTTAAATGCGAAAGGGCCATAGAGCAAGAATGAGAAGCATGTCGAAAAGCATGTCCTCTCTCATTTTTATCAAGATYTGATGTTGGCATGTGGGTGGGATACAGATTGGTTCACAGATTAATTTTTGCTAAGACAGCGCTCAGATTAGTTCAGCATTTTTGCATCAACATTTAGTGGCAAGAGGCAGAATTGTTTTAGTTTATATACAGCATATAAAACTGCCTTGGTGCCAGATGATTAAAAAGCGGTAAATCTGACTTCAGTCTATAAAATAGATTTTCAGAAGGGTTTGGGAATTAGCAACCAATAAGTCTGTATCAGGAAGACTGTAAGTAATGTAGACAAAAGTAGATACACAAGGAGGCACACGAACAAATAAGGTATGATAGGGAAGAGTTATCACTGCTTTTCCAGAGGGATCTCATCCTGTGTAAATTTATTAGAGATTTCTCTAGAGTAGTTACTAGCATGTGTGAAAAGCTGATATAAGAGGTCTGAATTTTCAAAACAGCTTTTGCCAAACATTTGAAAAGGAACAATACTACTGAGCAATGGGATTGTACTTGTATGGGTCTGMAATTCATTAAGGAACAGGAAACAAAGAACTGGATTCCATGGCCTAAAAATAAGCAYTTTGTGCCACCTGGGATGCTCCATCATATCCAAGACATCTGCAYGAAGCTCCCTGACAAGACCTGGGATTTAAGGGAAATCTGCTTGTTGGCAGCATACAAGCTATGCAATACACAAAATTACATGAGGTGTTTTCCTTTGGATCTCTCTTAAGCTGTAGGAACAGACAATGAGTTTTTGCAGGGAAGGAAAACACTGAAGTCTCCTGGACATCAATGCTAGAGCCAGTGCTGCCTAAATTGTCTCCCGGGTGATCTGATAAAGAGGGGTAGAGAATSAGGAAAGGAAGTTTTAGGAAAGAAACAGAGCTTAGCACAAAATGGTGTAGAAAGACCACATTTCATAACTAGGTGATAAAGTGCCATCTGACACCTATTRTTGGTGAAAGCAAAGCAGTGCACTTTGGAGAGCAGCCTTAATTTCACACATACAGTGATAGGCTGTGAAGTAGTTGTTAGTAATCACAGAAGACCTTGGTAATTTTGGACAGTTCTGTCAGAATGTCTGTTGAGTGCTCACTGAGGATCAAAGAGGGGAAAAAAACATATTAGGTAGTGTTAAGGGTGGAATAGAGTAGAAAAACAGGAGAGATAGTGGTGCTGCTGTAAGAGTCAATGGGGTGCCCACCACATGAATCCTCCATTCTTAAAAGGGATGAGTAGAGAGAAAATATAGAAAAAAGGAAGGCACCAATGAGAGGTACCAAAAAAGAGAGGTACCAAAAAAGAGAGGTACAAAGTGGCTTCTTTCCAAAGCATGACTTACTAGGTTACAGGTCTTCATCTTGAAAAATAAATTACTGGGTGGAAAGAATAGGACAGAGAGATGTCAAATAAAGAGTAGCAGAGAAGGTAGACACAAAAGGATCATTCACCTTTTTCTCCACTGCTGTTATATGTTGCCAAGTGAAATAACAGATTGAAAAGTTCAGAACAGGCAGGGGAATTTTCTTCCATGATCCATAATTAAGCTCTGGCACCCTTTGCCACAGGGCATTGTRGGGACCAAAATTCTTCCCAGGTTCAAATGGAGCCAGAGAAGCTCACAGAAGCAAAGTCCATTAGCAGTTAGGACATGTGAGTGTATGCTTCCAGTTTGGGAAGTTCTGACGCTGTTGATTGTTGGGAATGCATTCTGGCATAGCAACACTGTGTGCTTCACCTGTTTTGATAATCTGACTTCAGCATCTCTTCCTGGTCTCTGTGCAGGAAAGGGTAATGAACTGGAGGATGCAGCAGACTGGCCTGGTATAACTGTTCTTGCTTTTCTAGTGTGTCTTTTTTTCCCTGTGAGAGAAGTGCCTATTTGATTCAACAGCTCCCCTGAGATAGATACAGGTGATAAAAACAATAACTTACGTCTGGAAGTGAATTAAGCTTCAATCAGCAGTGTCCCAGTTTTCCATTCTGCAGACCTGTGAGACTACAAGCAAGTAATACAAGAGTACAGGATATTGATGCTATTTCTTACCTACTGATACCTTTCATCTTTTTGGAACGCTGCATTTCTCTAAAAAGCTTCAGTCAATCCATTCTCTAGTGATCTCTTGAGCTACTTGTGTTTTAGCTTGGTGTGAAAGTGAGCTATTCATCCAGAAGTGAAGGAAATTGAGGAATATTTTTTAGACCTTATTTGTAGCTCTGTCAACCCAGTTGAGAGAAATACTCCTTGATTACAKAGATTACAAAAGTGGGGAGGGTGGATAGAAACAATACCTCTGATTTGCATTGCAGGRTAGTGAGCTTCATAATCCTCATAGTGTTAAACTTGCTTCTGAACTTAACTTCAGACCAYGTATTTTGTAATAATTTTTTCTCCAGTTCTGACTCCTGACCTTCCAGTTCTTCAGTTTATGGTGCCTTTGTGGGTAGGCACAAAWCTCTCCAATTTCTGAGTTTCAACAAAACAAGATGGAACTCATTAATCCACTTCATCTTAAAATTCCATTTTGCGTAGGTTTGTATAATTACCATAATCTCTTTAAAACAGCAAACATATTGTAGACTCCAAATGCCAAAGGAAGATAAAACTGCTAAGTTGTAGGTAAGATATTATTAAAAAACTAATGGGGGTTCTTTTCATATAGGTGCTGCTTGGACTAGCCAAAAGGAGAAGTTCTTGGGAAAAATTGTTAACCAAATGCTCACTGGTGTTGTCTGATTCCCTTCCCTTGCCATAAGCAAAATAGTCAGTTAGGAAGTGGTCCTGTGCCCACCAAATGTTCAGAGGCATAAATGGCAACAAGCCCACCCTGACCTCCCTGGTTTGTTTTTCTGTTTTGGGAGTTTTGGGATTGGGGTCTTTGGATGGTTTTTTTTGGTCTGGGTTGTTTTGGGGTTTTTTGAATGTGGGTAATTTTAATGTGTTAGAAATGTTTTCTCAGAGGAGGTTAAAATCCTTACTAAAGTAGGTTGTCATGTAGACCAAAAATAAATACAAAACCAAGTTAGACCACTTATTTTTTTTAACACAYTTCTTCACCATTTTTATTGGACAATGCTGATGGAAGGGTGATAGGGCACAGWTTTAATGGCAGAGTGAAGTCAGTGATCTTCACTTACCTGAGTTCAGAGCTCTGCAGGAGAAAACAGATGCGTTCAGTCCCTGGGACCACGAGGGCCACAGTCTGCTATTGTGGGTTTGCATAATCCATATGTACTGGGGGAACTTTCTGTCTTTCTTCTGTTTCTATTAATGCACTTAAAGGTTYAGAGAGGTGAACCCTCACCAGATTGACTTCTTTGAAAAGCTGCAATCTTCTTGTCTTTAGTCACTGCTTAAGGATATTGAGATCTTGGAGAAAGACAAATGTACATAAAAGCTCTGAATTTATTTGGAAGACAAGATTGGGTAGGAGTATTCTCTCTCAAGTCAGTCATCTCAGAAAGAACAACTCATGATTTGGGGACAGAATTGCATTATTATCACAAATTCATAGATGGTACAGTAAATAGAATTCATTTGATGAATTTTCATTTTTCTGTGTCACTTTGCAGAGTAACAGAGAAAGGTTCTTTAGAATCTAGATAACAGRCTTTGCAATGAGGTGGCCTCAGGAAATCTATGAGTTAACTGTCCTCTTTTATATCTGTCATGGATGAATGAAGAGTGTCTGGAAAATCTAATGGAAGTAAAATATCTGCTCTGCTGAATATGGTAAATATAAGCATGGACAATCAAACTGTTATTTACTACTTGAATGCAGTGATTACATGGCACTGCTTACTATGGAAGATATAAATTGAGTATTTTCACTGTGGCAAGAGGGCTAATTATGCAGGAAGTGTCTTGGAGCAGAACAAAATGCTGCAAATACCCTTTCTGTGCCATCACCCTTTACCAAAGGTGAAACCAAAAAATCATTCCTGTTTCTCAATGACACATCTAATAAGGTCCTGTTATGTTAGAGGTACTGTATTTCATCCTGAATGTGGTTAAAATGTCTTTGCTAGAGAAAGTCCAAGTATTTTTTTGCTGAGGGTAGCCAGCAAATTGCACAGCCATCAGTAAATCTCTGTATTGAATTTGGCCATGACAGTTTTTTTCATTTATTTTATTATTTCCCAGAAAGTTCACACAAGAGGGCTCAAACCTATTTTCTTCTGTCCCAAAGGCTCCCAATAGCTTGTGGATCTGGCCTTAGTCTTGGGTTTTTCTCCTGTTTACCCCTTCTCTAGTTTGGACAGTGAAAGTTATTGGTTTTCAGTGCCTTTATAGCCTATTACTATTTTTGTGATTCTATAGCAACTAAAATCCTTGAAGAGGATGTGGGAATTTTCTGTCCATTTTTTTTTTTTTTTTGACAAATATCTGTCACTTGGTTTGCCTACTCATTCCCTTGTTACTGCCTACATAGCCTTCAGTTCTGCCCTGGAAAGATGGAAAACTCATAGAGGCAGGAGAAAACCTACTCATTAGTGCTGACATTTAGAAGCTGGGGGTGTATTACACAATTCTGCTGCCTTGTGGGGAGCAGTTTATGACATTTCTGCTTCCCTCTGCCCCTCACTCCCATCCCTGCCCTGTGCTTCATCATCACTCATCAATTTTACTGATAAGATTGTTAAAAAATTTATTGATGCTTCACTTCTGMATGAGACGGCAAGTAGAGAGAAGCTTCTATCTCCCAGGCCAAACAAGCTGAAATGTAGAAATCCAGTGGTGCAGGARCAAACTGCTTTCTCTGCTCCAGGCTGGACTAGATTCCCCCAAGCTACTCAGGGTCWAACACTGTCCCTACACACTCATTCCYGCTGATCCCTGATCAAAATACATGYGGTTACTGTACGTGAACAGGGACAACCTGCTCTCAGATGAGGAGGTGATGGGTGACATGTCCAGTTGGGCTGGTTGGACAGGCACTGCATGCTGACTGCATCCCATACACGTTGCTAAATGTCCCACTGCCCATGCAGTGATCATGATGATGATGATGGTGTTGTCCTATAGGTGTAGGCACTAGTTGAAGCCAGAAAAGACATCAGTGATACCTCAAGGATTTCAAAAGGAAATGACACATGGTGAGAATGATATGTGTCACTCCAGGCAGAGGCCTGTGGGTGTTATTCCGTATGCATGCTCTCCGGCTGAGGGTGTTGTTGGTAACTGTATGGAACCAGTGACGGGGATATTTATTTTTGCCTGCATCTGAGTAAGTTGTTCTGATGAAGTCCTCTCTTTGATGGCACATGGTATCAAAGTTTTGCAGATTGTAGAGCTCACCAATTTGGYGGAGGAGAACATAAAATCTGATGTTGAACCAAGTGAAAACTGTGTTGGATTGCTTGGGTAGCCTTACAYAGAAAAATGTAATTTTGTAATGTGAAACCATCTCCTTCTGTGGTCACAGCTGAGGGTGGGCATGATGCTTTTAGTAGGCCTTCTTTACCACCTACTGGGTATTAGCCAGCCATCGGCCTCAGCAGCTCACTGCTCTGCCCCTGGCTGTGCTTCCTGGCTCAGAGAGCCTTTCTGGACTCTTTCTCATACCTGGGAGAGGTTGAGCACCTCTTGACCACGGTTCTCCACTGAAATTTGGTGCTAGGTTATACAAACTGCATGATGGAGTATGAAGAGGATCATGGGAGAGCAGATTATAGGTACAGGGTTTCCTTTAGTTTGGCTTGAAGATCAAATTCATGGAGATGCTTGAGCAATTACTGCCCATGGTTCATGCCATCAATTTTTTTCCAGAGGTCTTTATCAGTGCCAAGCAGAAATAAATGTGACCATGAGCTGCAGTAAGCAATGCCTAAATTGGAAGTCAGTAATTTCATTTCACAGTAGTGTGTCAGAATGTAAACTCTGGCAGGTAGATAGTCCATCCAACAAGCTCTTCTGCAGGGTTGGCAATATTTGAAGCAGGGCAAAAAGAACAACTGAGGGTCAGCAAAACACGTGTCATGTTATGAATCAGAAGCTTTTGTTTTGTGAGAGAGGTGGATGAAAAGGTCTTGATGTGGCTCAGGTTTAAAGCTCACATAAAGGGGGTTGTCTTTTTCCAGTGAAGCTGACATTTAACCTGAAGTAATTTTCCAATAAGATTCTGAAAACTAAGGTCTTTGACCTAGTAAATTGATGGCCCATTGGAGTATCCCATGGGAGCCAGTGTTCCAGTAAACAGAGCTTACAAGATCAGGCAACAGTTGTGAATTYCAGTACTTTTATTGAGACTGCTTTTAAAGTTTTTTATCATCTACAAGTATTTCCAGTCCTGGGCTAAGTTATGCAGCTTCATACCCTTGTATCTGCTGGCATTTTAAGAGTGCCCTGTGCTTGGTGATGGGTTACATTCCCAGAGTGGTCAGGAGGATCCTCAGGATGGTGCTGCCTCAGGCTAYGGACATCAAATCAGGATCTCTCTGTCACACTGCACATTTGGTTTGATTTGATTGTCTATAGGAAGGTTACACGCTCATATACAAGGCTTTTCCAGGCTCTGTTGGAAAAGTCTTCACAGGATATTTCCAGCCAGGTTTTGCTTTGAAAGCTGCTGCTGAGTGCTGGCTTTCACAGGTTTATACTGCTTTGGATCATTTGCCTGTTTAAACACCGCATCCAGTGCAATGCTGTAAACAAGGGAGCAAACAGCTACGTAACTATGATTCCCAGGAGAGGATGATCTGTTAAAAGGGAAAAGTGCTTGTTTTGTCACAGCTGAATTACTAATATTCCTATAAATTGCTTCTCTGGGGTTGTGTAACGTGTTTGGCAATGTGGCAATAAGAGATGTTGAAATGGGGAACAGACTTAGAGGAGTAGAAATGGAAGGAAGCCAAGCCAAAATACACAGTGAGCCTTTTCCAAAGACAGGTCAGCAATGATCCAAATGTATTCCCACAAAATGGAAGTTCAGAAGGGAACTGTAAGCAGTGGAAAATATTGCATGCTCAACTTATGTTACGAACTTCGGTCACTCTGAGTTCACTGCAGAAAAAAATGTTTCTAGGGCTTAAAGTCCTTTCTTATTAATTTCTTTTCACTTTTTCTTCTCCCACATTTAAATATTTTTGTGTTAGGTAAACTAAACTAGGAGAAAAGAAATAATTGTATTTCTAACACAGGAAACCTTAACAGTGAGAATACTACAGAACTTATCACAATGGTATTTGTCAGGATAATGCATCCATTTTTCCTTAGATGGAAGGCTGCTTAAACGAGAAATGTTATGGGGTATGTTTCCACTTTTATCTTTATTTTAGGCTTGAAAATTACTTGCTGCCTTGCTGGTTTCTACCATCTTTGCTGATATAGTCACTGTCCCTGTCTAAAAACAGCTGCCTGGCAGGGGCAGAGGCAGCACCTCTTCGAGTGGCAGTGGGGGAATGCCATGGCCTGAGGTCACCGTTTCCTCTCAGCTGAGTGCTTTTGCTGGGGAGCATCATGCAAGCAGTGAGACAGCCTGGGTATATCTGTTACTCTCAGAACTCCGACTGGCTGCTCCTGTGAATGCTTGGCCTGGTAGTTGCTGTTCCTATTTCACACTTGGAGAAGTGGGTATGCACCCCRAAAACCTCAATCACTGCATTACATGTGCACACTGGTCTAATAAAAACCATTAGAAACTTGCTTCTTCTTATTATAACTTGTTAGTTTAAGATGGGCTGCCTTTTGTCAGCCAGCCAACCAGGTGGTGATAATCTTTCGGCARAAGATGGGTTGGTTTTGTTTGCTTTGTGCATGTGTTTGTGTGTGTGTGTGTGTGTATACATGTATCCTGTCATCTTTATTTTTGAGTCCTTTAGTGTCCCAGAGGCTACARAGTATCAGTGATCACTTAGAGGGGTGTCCTGTGCTTGCACACCCCTATGCTTTCTGCRGGAGGGCCCCCCTGTAGAAGATTTTGTCATGCTTATTAGTATTTAGCTTGTCTTTATTTGTAAAACTGCTGTTGGCAGTGTGCATGTCTGGTACTACTGTGTTGATACCTAATCACAAACTAGATGCAACCTGTGCTTTTCTTTTGTTCTGAAGCAGACAGRAACCATTAGGAAAGATCAGAGAACTACCTGCTCTACATCTCTGACACTACAAAGAGAAGAGACAACCTAGTACTACTAACAGCATCAAACTCCTGGCACTGATTACACTCCCAAGTCAAGCATTATTAATGGAGAGAGACAGAGATGCTTCCTTTATTGAGAAGGGGATTTATAGCAGGAGTGTAATTTAGATAAATTGACTGACCATTAGGAAGTGCATCTGACTCTCACTATTGCCTACAGAGAACCTGAAAGACTTAGCATAGGCATCAGCAATTGGGTCATCTGAATATCAGCCTCTACCTCAATTTCTTGGTTAACAAGGAAATGCTGTATGACACTTTTTTGGTGGGATTTTATTACTTTCTTCAGAAAGCAACCTTGAAGTCTTTGTGTGTTGTCCCTGCTCACATTCTCACAAAAAGAAGTAGGTTAGCCCTTCTCCCCTCTCTGACATCTGTAGTYGCTCAGGTTGCCCATCTCTGTTCTCTTATGCCCCTGTTCAATTATTGTGTTGTCCCGGGCAGACCTTTACACACTCAAAGTGTCTCCAGGCTGGAAGCTTCTGCACCTTACTTTATATTGAAGTAAAGGACAGGAAGAAACATGTTCCTGATTTGAACCATCATGGACATTGCGCTGATTTGAGACAGGGAAATTCCTTCTGTGGGCCAGTCACATCAAAGGGACCAGCTCTGCTGGTGCTTTGGTCCCCATGCTGCCACCATGGGARATCTGAGGTCAGACTCAGTCTCCTGGTTCATAAAGGTTCATAAATAACTGCGCATGTAACAGCTGCTAATTTCATCCTGCCAGAGCATTGACAGAGCTGTTTCCCACCCTGCCCTTCAATGGTTATTGGACACCTCTGTGGGCTTTTTCCTTGAGGAATTAASTGTGTGGTGCCCCATTGCATGGGTGGCTGCTCAGCCATGTTGAGGATGTGGGAACATTGATGATTCCTTGCAGTTTTTCCTTGATGCTGCCACAAGGAACTTGTTTTTAGCCTTGGTAGAAAGCTCCCCTTCTCTCAGCCATGGGAATTTAACTTAACTTTTTTCTGATGTAGATTGGATTACAGTTACAGTTTTCTATACCTCTTGGCTATGCATTTTTTTTTTAACCATTCCTTTAAAGTATGCTTGTAAGTGATATGTTACTAGTGTTCACTGTGTGATGTGACCATGGGGATTAGAGGTATGTTTTGCTSAAAGACATCTATTGACAAAAAACCATTATTTTCCTATTTAAATTRCAYGCACAGGGGTCTCCAGCTGCAGTGSTGAGTCCATCATCCTGGCACCTCTGCCAAGGAGAAAGAGATGAGCTGAGCTTCTTAGAGCTCATGGAGAAGTGAACTAACTTTCTGTTGGAAAACTCAGATTATTCCAAAAGTAAAATATCCAGTTAGGGTGAAAACCCTGAAATTATATTTCACTGAATGGCAAGAGAAGAAAAGCATTAATTCGGATTGCTTTTTATGGTGCTGATCAAAATATTTTGGAAAAGTACATTGTACAAAGTAGGAATATTTCCTTCTAGCTTAGGGCAAAATGAGTCTGTGTCCCCTCTCCTGTTGCAGAGCCTCATGATATTTACAGTTYGACAGCCTCATACTTCAGTTCTGTGTAACACTGCTCCCCAGATGACCTGCATTTCTTGTGCTAACCTATAATCCAAATCCCCATAAAAAGCAGCACAGATCTGACCACAGTTTCTGGTAAAAAGCTTTGAAATAAAATGGGAGCTTGAAACTGCAGCTCCCCAGGCCCCCAAAGCCAGAAAGAGCAAATAGTTTAATTAAAAAAGCTGAGAGATGTATGCTTTAAGTCATCTTACCTGTTGGGTGTTTTTTTCATTTTCTCAAAGATAGAAGTAATAAAGAAAGAGAAAGTTGACTCTGGGTTTTTGTTTGGCTTTTTATTTTTTTTTGGTGACCTTAGGAAGAACTTAAAAAAGTAGCGGCTTCCTGAGATATTTTTATAGACCTTACAAGAAAAGTAACAAAAAAAAACTTTAGAATAAAAATAAAATCCCAACCCACAGGTGTGCATGAGTATGTATAATATGGAAAAAGAATAAGTATGTTAAAAGCAGAAGTGAATAAAAACTGCTTAAATGTGGGTTCACCTTTGCCTTTTTTTTGTCTGCAGATCCCACCTGTGGTAACACATACAGCTCATGGAGTACAAATTAGTGTAGTAGGCGTTCATGTGGAAAATGTGAATGGCTAAAGCATCCTGACAAACCACAGTTCCTGCTGGGTGAGTTAAGAGTCTGTCCTGAGGGAATGAGGGATTCAAAACTCCCATGCAGGTGAGTGTAAATCTCTTCCTCCTTTCATGGTTTTAAGTTTGCTGGTGGTTTTAATTCCCAATTACAAGCATTCACTGGAATGAAATGAGAGTCTCAAGGTGCTGCTTCATGGTTCATTAAGCCCAGGGTTTTTGATGGACTCTTTCCTTGCTGTGGTTTCCATGGTTAGCTCTGTTCTCTGGAGTGATCTTGAACCTGCTGCCTGTCTCACCTGCAGCGCCATAAAGGGAAGGTGCAGCCGTGTCAGTTTGCAGAGGGAGCAATATCTCAGGGCTTCTGTGTCATGCCCTAAAGCCCAAAGTGGTTTTTATTGCATCATGATTTTCTGTACTAAGCAATTTTCCAAAGCAAGAACTCCGAGCACATTAAACTTGAGCTTTTTATTTGCTTTTTCAGTATAGTAATGAGTTGGAAGTGTTTCTGCATTATGTAATTATCTAATTCTGTGTTGTTTTTTTTTTTTTTTTAATTTTAAAAAGCTAGGAAATAGAACCCTGACTGCCGTGGTGAATTTATCCCTTAAAAATTAGTACAGCCCATATGGAGGAGATGTGATGATGATGATGATTTGTCAAAATTAGTCTACCCCGAGCTTCTGGCAAAGGATTGCAAAGTGTAATTTATGCAGCAGGCTTCAATAATGTAATAAAAATATATCCCTAACGTAGAACACTCATGGCTGAGGCTAACTGCCTCTTTTAAATTTTCCAAAGGAAAAAATGATCCCTTTTGCTTCAGCAAGCTATGAAGGTCATCTTATGGATGACGCCCAAACCAGGTGTTTCAGCTGGATCAACAGATCCTTTGGGAAAAAGCTTTTGTCTTCAAGAGCCAACAGAAAACTGCCACAAGCACCTTGAATGTCAACTGAAAACAAAACCCAAATCTGGTCTGGGATGCTGCAGTGTTGTTGCCTGAAGTCAGCTGGCCTCATGTCTTTGCTATTGTGGGCTGTAAAACACAAACATCTGGTCTGCACAGGTAGACATGGAGCAACTCTGATGCCAGGATGCTCTACAGTTTGTGAGATTGTGCCTGACATGGTGAGGAGGTGTATTACCTCCCTGTGCTGGGCAGCCAGGTACCATCAAAAACTGYRAACTTCCACCCATGCAAGGCTTTTRACAATTCACAAAAATGGCTTTGTGTCTGGCCCAGAAGGGCTGAAATTGCCCCAGTGCACTCTAACTCTTCCCAGGCATAAATTCCCTGGCAGTCAGTGCCAGGATGCACTGCCAGGTCCTGCTGCTGGTAGAGGGAGTGATCCCTCAACACTCCCTGGGTTTCCCTTAGGACAGTCTCACAGGCTGAGCTGCTCCTTGGTTTGCTCACCTGTGGCAAGTCCTTGTGGCTGCCCTGACAATGTGACAGCCACTGCCAGASAGGTTTGTACACGTCACTGCAGGCTCAGGGGCATCTGAGGATGGGGCAGCACAGCTCTGCACAAAGCCMTTCCTATGGGGCAGGGATGCCATATGTGGTTGTTAGCAACATGCCAAATAAAATTCCTCAACAACAGAAAACAAGTTATGACAGGAGGCAAGCTATATATCCAGATATACAGGAATATGTACTTTGTCACCCTCATGGAGGGCTATTGGAGTGAAGTTTTGGATTGTGAGGTTTTCTTTTAGCTGAAACAAGAGCTAATCTTCTACTCTGTGAAAGGCTTCTATTTTTGGAGGGCAATCATTCATTTAATTTAAAAATATTTAGTTTAGCCCCATGTTGTGCTCTCTGGAAAAGGCTCAGCAATCTGAGCATTATTCATGCAAACCTCCACAGAAGTTAAACTTKCTAAGTATGAAAGCTCAAGGCTTTGCTCTGCACAGAGTGAGTTGTGTTTGTACCACTGAAGTCAGTAACACTGTACACTGGCACATCTGCTGAGTGTCTTGTCCACAAGTATTTGCAATAAGCTGGCAGTAGCATTTATTTCATAGAATGAGGTTGAGTTTTTTTTATTATTCCTCTTCACATCATCCAAGAGACAGACATCAAGGACTGATTCTCATCCTCCATGTCTGAGTCTGTTCTCACATGGCAGCTCTTTGTGAATGTGACCAGAGAATTGGGCTTCTGGCCAGTAAAGCCAATATTTTACAAAAGGACATATCAGGCAATGTAAACTGCCCTCACAAGGAAAGTTTACATGTCTGAAATGTCTAATGCTTTTTTAAACTTGTGCCTCTCTATCCACTGCCAACTTTCTCCAAGAGAATTGTGCTTCCTAAGRCATCCCTTCCGACTGTAAATTACTCTTGCATATCTAGCCAGAAGACAGACTATCTAGTTGCTGGACTATCTCAAATGAATATGGCAGATAATTATTAGTCTCTGTAAACAATTCACAATCAGCTAAAAATTTATCGTTTAATTGTATGCATGACAAAAGAATATATTAAACTTTAATCTGCAGTTTCATTAAACAAATGAATACATTAAACTCTCTTCTGCWGTTTCATAAGCAGCAGAGGAGTTGGAATTCTATACATTATGAGGTATTCTAAATCTTCTAATCCTGAACTTAATTAAGAACTCCATTTTCCTTTATTTCCTGTATCCTGCTCTGTCGAGACCTGAACAAAACATCACATGCCAAGGTGATCATGATTGTGCTCTATTGGGAAGCAATTCTAAAAGAGTGTGCTAGATTTTCTTAGTTCCACCTACATTCACTGCCATTCTCAGACGTAATTTTTCTCCTCCTTTGGCTCACTCTGCCTCTCCACTGAGGATTATAGAGTTCGTTTAGAAATTACCCCATGCTGCAATTGCCAGAGAAATGCTCTTTCTCTCTAGATTCATGGTTTGCTATTTTTTTCAGCATGCAATAATATGTGCATGCCAGGGGACTCACAAAAACCTGAGGCCTCTCATTTTATGTTCCCTGCTCCTGTCACAGGTGCATGGAATTTAAGTGCTGGCTATACATTTTTAATTCTCATGCAACCTTCACTACCACACTGACTTTCACCTCAGTTTCATCTGGTTTAGGTGTGGGGTTTTTTTCTGCAACACCTCTTTGTCTCAAGTCATTGTTTAGTTGCTCTGAAAAGCTGCTCCAATTCCCACACTACTTTTGGAAGCTAAAGCCCAGTGCCATGCAGGAGTTAAAATACAGAGGCCTGTGTTATGTCCAGGACTGTAACAGTCAACTCACAGAAGCAGCTTCATAAGATACAGAGGCCTCTAGGATGAGGACTGTGCTTTTGATACTATATATGTGCATAGGCCTGCACCTGTATTAATTTTCTTTGTCTCACTTTGTCTCATTGTATTTGCAAGAATTTACAATACTCTTATTTTTAGCAATAGTGGCTTATTTCTAAGACTTTTATTACTCAGGATTTCAACAAGTGATAATCCCAAGTGTGTTGTCCTGCAGGTTAATACTCCCTACCTATGCAACCTTAACTCATCAGTTTTTTTAAAATGTTATTTCAACAATATTGACACTGTTTTCCATACAACAGCTTAATTAAAACTCCCTGCTTATGAAGTAATATTGTTCAAATCACAGCTGTCACAAAACATAACAATCAAATTGTGATCCAGTGTGTGACATTATGCTCAGGTATTTGTCATAGGTATTAAATATAGAATTTATGTATGAGATCATATATTCTTTAAGGAAAGCTGGATAGTGACAAGAGTGATGCAGAACCACTATCCAGAGCCGACATCAATACGAAGTCCCCGGCCAAACTTGTACCATGGATTTAACATTTGTTTGCACATGCTGGTGTGTGTCATTTCAGACTGTTTTTTGTTCTGTTTTAACAATGGGTTTATTTTAAAAAGTTTTCTGACACTGAAAGCAGACAGTAATGAAGTGTCGATGATATTTCTTTACTTGCTGGCAATTTCCCTTCTCTTGGTGTCCTCTTGCGTACACACTGAGTTTTACATGTGCAGAACTTGGGCTAACTGGTGGCTGCCACCAGAAGATGTGGTTCTGCTCCCCACYATTCCCTGTTGTGCACAGTCTGGTTACAATGAGCAGCTGCTAAATATCCAGTCAAGGCAGGAACTGGTTCAGGGAACAATTCAACACCACCCTGATCCCCCACAACAGCAACCATTTCTGTGGGAGGTGAGCAAGCCAGACTGGTAAAGCTGGACTGGTGAATGGCAGGAGAGCAGATGCTGCAGCCCAAAGGAAGATGGAGAAGGATAGCCTTCTCCTCTTGGTGTCTGCCCATTGTTACAGGACACCAGATTTAATGCACATCTGAGTTCTGTTTTCTTCCTTCTTCAGAAATGGTTCCTGTTTTCAAGGTTTCCTCATCCTCTGCACTACAAGGTCTTTAGGTGAAATATACACTTTGGTATGTTTTTAACACAAGAATAGATATTCCATTTCCATAGGCAATTGCAAACTTTTCTATTTCTCGATTTTTTCCCCTTACAGGTAGTATGTCTGAAGTTTCACCCATCTGTATTCCACATGAGTCAACTTTCTCTGCAAAATCTTTATTTTAGAATTCAGATGTCAAATTAATCAATGTAGTCATGCCCTGTTTGTAATAATCATCTCATCTAAATCCAGTATAATATTCCAATCTGGAATCAGAAAAAGTATCTAGTTCTTGAATTCTGRTATTTTTTCCTTTCCTTAGCTGAAATTTCCTATATTCGGAATACATGTTCTTTGGACTAGTTTAGGGTATAGTTTTTTTTTTTTTCCCTTTTCACAGACTGGTGTAAAAATGTCTCTTTTCCCTGCAGACAGAGAAGTTTCTCCCAACAGCTGGACACTGCCTTGCTCCCACTTGTGCTCTGACCTCCTACAAGGTTGGGCTGCTCAGCTTTGCAGACTTTGCAGAATAAGAACACTCATTTGCCTGTGCTACTTGATGTTTAAGGGTCTTCCCACCAAGATCTGATGGGTATAATCTGTACATCTCGTTTATCTTTGTTTCTTCTAAGTTTAAATCCAGCAAGTTTTAAAAAGTTTTTGATTTCTGACCCCCATTAAAACATTGACTTGACTAAAAATTTGCAAGCAGTCCAGGAGAAAGTGTTTGACTGCACAACTGATGTACTTTGATTCTCTGTAAAATTATAGCTCCTAAAAGTCTCTCTAATGCCCAAGAGACAGAAAAAAAATACAGAACTATGGCTGCTTTATGTTTTCCTGTRTGGTTGTGGGGTATTTTGTTTGGCAGTGGCGGTTTTTTTGGAACTCTGTCATGAAAAGTCAATGTAACTACGCAAAAGACATAGAGGTGCTGCAGTGCTTTCAGAGAAGGACAGCTAGGCAGGTGAAGAATCATATGAGAAATGACTGAAGGAGRTGGGATTAGTCAGCCTGGAGAGAAGGAGGTTATAGAGGGACCTTATCACTCTCTACAAGGACCCAAAAGGAGGTTGTAGTGAAAGGGGGKKTKGWYYYYTYYYCCMRGKWAMMARGKKYMAGRSMARRRRAAWWARSCYYMARKTKKWWYMRGSMAWKKTTWRGKTKSMWWWTKGGRAAAAWSWYYTYMMYKRAARRRKTKKYMARSMSYKGRAAARGSYKKYCMRSGKKGRAWYMMCMWYYCYKGWWGKWWTTWAAARRMYTKSWRRWTTKKSMMYTWARGRMWWKGKTTWRKYWKSGRMYTKRSMRRTTTWRRKTTWWWGKTKRAMYYMAWKRWYSMMRRAWTKSMRRAWKGGKYSRGKTMRRMMMMMMAWKGGKYMMCYKGKYCMAMYTTYCYKSYYMARSMRGGKYMWYCYWRKRSMMMWKGSMWKSGRWTKSCYYYWRRWWRKTYYKGRAWKKKKYCMRKKRRGGRRRMYYCMMMAMCYYYYYKGSYKRMCYRKTYCMRKKKTTKGKYMMYYSKWMMRKTYMRWTTKGRAMYYSSMMMARKTTYTYCTYMWWWTYMRGKGGRAWYTWWKKKSMWYMRKYYYYTYCCCYTTYCYYYTKKYCYWWTKRWTKGKYYTTTYCMAWYYWAAWKRWTYYKWKRWTTWAWTTKKTWMSWTYCYWGRAARKTYMRRRKWRKYCMWKWTTYYYKSMMCCYKRGGKTWTTWWTYCYYYYYYTTWRRARKYWTTTTTTCTGTCTCTATCCCAATTCTGCTAATTAGGCAGCAAGGTTAGRTGCCAGCTAATGAGAAGTGAGCACCAGAACTTACGACTTTGAGGGGTTGTTGGTATAACGAAGAAGCATTTAAAGAAAGCGTCTGAAATGGAAAGAAAGAAGAGCATGTCTGCCTCCAAAGGCTCCAAGTCAAAGCTCTGCATGACTAACTAAACTCTTTCTAGACTGCTGCATTTCAGCCCAAGCCTTAAAAGCTGGATAACCTTACAGCTGAAATGATTTGGTAGTTCTGCTATTGATTTGTGGATGCAAAAAGCCAGAAATTTGCTTATGTTTCCCTCTAAGCTTGCAGCCATATTATCTTTCTAGGAATGGCTGTCACAGCTTTTCTAMGAACCAAATAAAAATGAAGCAAAGATTTCATTGTTCAGCTCTCCGTACCAACATTCCCATGGCTGATGCCCATGTCTATTAATACACATTATGACTTTAAAAAGTGCCTTGAAACTAATAAAAATAGGGATAGTTTCCATACACAGTGGTGCTCTCTTTCTTTTCCACCAAGCAGACCCAAAAATACTTTGGCTCATGTTAGATAACACGGTGAAARAGAAAATGCTTTTTCTTTGATCCATAAAGTTTGGAGTGCAATGTAAACCAGATGGAAAAATCCCAGCAGAGAATTTTCCTTTCTTTTGTCCATTGAAGTCCGTCAGTCCAAGCACATGAGCTGAGAGCACTCTTGAACAGCTACAACATATTTACAAAATGAGTTGGACTGAGAATTTTATTGTTWGAACACAGTGGCTGCATGGAAATAATTCAGTGATATACCTATCATATGGTCTAAGGAAAGACTGAAATGTATAAAAGACCTTTCACTCTAGCATGTATCCAAGGCAGAGTGACTGATGCYAGGAAATCAGGAAATTTGTGGAATTTGTAGCTTGGTTTGATGCTTTATTTTTAGTTGTCCTAAACACTATAGGCAGCTCAGTGCTTCAATGTCTGCGGTAATTCATAATTTTGTCTTACCCTACTGCAAACAATTTTAATAAAATGTGCGTTAAATTAATCCTGGTTTTACCAAAGTGGTTTCAAAAGAACATAAAACAAATTTTAAACTGAAGTGGAACAATCCTGAAATACAATAAGTTTGTAACAGGCTACTTATCAGACACATGTGTTCCACCTTTAGGTTTTGTATGCTGAATATATTTCGTACAGATATATTTTTGCTGCAGAAAAAATACTGTTAGGAAAGCAAAAACATACTGGTATGTAAACAGGCTATGTCAATACTTTAATTACCTAAAGAGYATTCTTTAAAGTGTCTCTTTTGAAGCCTGACTTGCAGTGGCATTTACATTTTCTTAGCAYTTTGATTATTTAGTTGCACTTTTAYTACACTGATGCTAAAATCTATAGCAGTATTCTCATGATCCGTTCCCAAGCAACAATTAAAAGCAAAGTCTCAGATTGCTTTGTTTGTATGCAGGATCTCTCCCCTTCCACYACACCCCTTCCACCTCATCAGACATCAGCATTCTAAAGAAAGGCCCTGCKGAGGAATTTACCCAGAGTGGCACATCACAATACCCAGAAGGAAGTTTAAGAAAGACAGTTCTATGGAAATCTTTTATGTAAAGGTTGGTGCCTGGTCGTCTCTGCTGTAGCTGTCTTATCCACACCTGCAATTTCCTGGCTAAAGATTMATCAGTAATGGCATTGGCTCCATTTCTGTGTCAGGTGTGGATTTCTGCTGGTTTCAGTAGTGACCAGCAAAGGGAGGTGAGACCTCTGTTTTAACAGATGAGTCCACCAAAGGCAGAGAGGATATAGACTTATGTCACTGCAACTCCACTATTTTTAGTGGATTCATGGCAATATGGGCATGAACCAGAGCTGGGAGGAAATTCAGGGCCTGACAGAATCCTGTGTAGAGAAAATAATTCAATCAAACCTTTTCTGTGGTAGGGCTGTTTGCTGGTATCATGTAGACCTCAGATCTTGGAGTGGTGATCACAGTCAGGCAGAGATATTGCATTACAGAAACTGCCGCGCTTGGCACTTCAGGGTGGCATCTGTTGTCTTTGCAGGAAGAAAAAAAAAACCAAAAAACATTGTTTTGATGAAGCTTTCTTATACCAGTTGTGCAGAAAGCTTGCTCACCTGGATTGACTGCTGCACGCTCGGGTGTTAAACTTGCCAGTGCAGGGAGAGCTGCATTCCCACGTACCAGCACATTAGATAACTCATCTGCCTTTAAAAGTGATCTTGGCATTTATCTTGGAGACTCATTTGATTATGTGAACACAGGTGTTTTAGTGCTGCTGTTCTTAGATCTTCAAAATTCTCATAAATGTGTGGATTGCAGAATTTGACCTTTTCCATGAAGAAGCAAAAATTGTCCTGCCTAGACCCTAATAGATATTTAAGACATCAGTCTGCATCCCAATAAAGCCTGCTTTGTTTAAATAGATGCAAATGGCCCTCTAGCATGTGGCTTAGTGATCCAATAGAGCCAACATTTGCATACCTATTTTGGGCTAAGTTACTGCATCGTGACTGCTCCTGTTGTCCTTGTGAGCAAGGGAGTTTTAAAGACAGTCACGGAAATGCAGGACTTTGTTCTTAAATTATGCCAGCCAACTGGTTTCTTAGCTTAAGCAAACATTTTAGCAACTTGTTCAGTTCTTTGGAACCCAAAAATGTGAGCTTGAAATGGAGAATTTTTCCAGAGAAAACCGTGGATAAAGCTTAAAGCTTAAAAATGAACTTTAGGCCCGCATTTGTTATTAAATTGATGAGTGATATCCCAACCCACTGGAAGAGAAGGCAACTGCATTGTGTCTAGTTTTATAAAAGATATATGTCCTCACGTCTGCTTGGTAAGACAAAGTTTTGAACAATAAGAAATTATTCAGAATAAGAAAAATTTTAGTTTCAGTCACTATTTCTGCAATTGTTACCGCAAGGCTGAGTTATAAATTGGGAACTGCTTTGCCTAGGTGCTTAAATGAAGAAAAAAAAAAAAAGCTAAGACTTCCTGTATTTTTTTCATGCTGTGATTATACAGAATCTCAGTTTGTTGGTTTATTTTTCCTCTTGCAAAATCCAGATATTGCCAGGTTTGCTATGAAGAAAATAAAGTAGAAGTTCAGCTGGGCCAAAAGAGGAACTTCAAGCATTGCAACTGGACTGCCAAAGAGGGCAAAGTGAGGAGGCTAATGTGAGAAAAACATGTAAGTTTTCTCATATACTCTCTATTTTTTCTTCTGAAACTGCTTTTTTCTCTGTTGTTCTCCCACTCTTCCTGTTCAGACCTGTAYAATTGAAACACTGCTGCAGACCAGGTTTGGAACTCAACAGGGTTATGTAAGTTGTGATCAGACAGTGTTTTTGAGGTTTRTCAAAAAGCTTTTGGTGACTTTATTCTTCAGGATTATAAAGCAATAGTCCATGACAATTCAATGGACACTGAGTTTTTTGCCAAAGTCCCTGGCAATATTGCAACTCAACACAAGGAGGCTTGAGATCAGTCACCACACCTTTTCTATCAATATAGAAAACTGCAGGTCAGTTCTTACCCTTCCCATTGCTACCGTTTTGGGGTACAAATTAAGTGGATGATTATGAGGGAGCAGGATTATGAGGAGCAGCAATCACTGCAAGCTGCTCTCTGTGATATTTCAGTTTGCCCACTTGTTCAGGCGAGGATTAAGGCATTAGAGTACTGCAAAGAGATGTGGATTCTGCTTCCATCTCTCATCAAACATGGCACAGTTTTGGGAAAGTCACTCTGCTCTCTGCCCTACCCTCTTATTGCTTACTCAGCAGGACTGCTGGGCTCCATTTTCCTTTGGGGATGCACTGAAAACCAGAGACTTTCTTTTCTACATGAACGTCCTGAATGAACAGATTTTCTGCTTTGCTTTGTGTGATGTGATGATCTTAAATAGTTCTGCTGACTAAGAAACAAAATGAGAAGAAAGAAAGGTRAAGGTAGGTCATCCTTCACAGCAGCCTTCCCCACTGGAGTGTCTGCTCTCCAAGGTCTAGCTCCAGCACACTACAACTACTCATTAAAAAGATCCTGTTGGTGTAATTTGAAAATTTTCTCTTGAAACAATTGCAATATATGATTTTAATATGTGGGTAGCCCTAACTGGTCTCAGAATATTTTTATACTCTCAAAGTGGGTGTGCTTTTGACTAGTTATAATGTACTTATGGAAAAGCTTTGTCATCCAGGGTGATTTGCTTGYGAAATTAGTATCTTCCAAGTCATTATTGAAATTATGTTCCTTTGCCATAAAGAATTTCTGTTGTCCCTTTCCTCCCTGGTCCACTGCTAAGGCATTCAGTGCATTTGATACCTGCTTCTGTTTCTCTTGGTCTTCTTTTCTTCTTTTACAGGGTTGAAGTCAGCTTTCTGTTGCCTCCCATCCGTTTTCTTTCTTTTTTTTTTTTCCTTTTCTTTTTTCAACCCTAATGTGCATTTTATGACTTTGTCCTTTCTTTTGGCACGTTAACAGTAGCTGGATTTCGAAACACTCTTGCTTGAGTGTTAATTGTCCTCCGAAAATTAGCCAAGGTCACTGGCTTTTGAATAAATGCAATCTGCAGAAACAAGGACAGAGCCAGGAGTAAAAATGAAAGCAAAATATTCTCTTGGYATGGTAATTGTCTAATACACAAGCAGGTGCAAGATTTGGACTGTAAGTCAGTAGTGTGGCCTGTTAGATATTGATTCAAGTGGAGGCTTAAAATGTGTAAAGATTTGAATATTCCTTAGAAAAATCACTTTTTTTTTCCTGCTGTTCATATACCTGCATCTCAAGCATATCTTGGTTTTTCCTATTGCTTGTTTGCAGCACAACTGCAACRTAAAGGCCAAGTCTGTGAGCTAGATTGTAGTGCTTTCGGTATTGAGTCTTCTACAAATGCTTAAAATCTATTCTCTTTGAAAGTACTATAATCAATTACTCTTTGGTTTGGGTTTTTTCTTTCAATAACATTTAGTGTAAGTGTTGAATAAACAGCAGAAATGCATGTGTAATGAKTGCTGAGAGGCAAGAAAATCACATATGACAAGATGTCCCAGACTTTTTGTGCAAGCCTGCCAYTCCAAGCAGTTCCTTTGAAATGAATGCAACTCATAAGAACAGATCTGCATATCTGGGTGTTAACATGGCACACTTTTCTCAGCAGAACTCTTCCTCATAGAAAGTATCCTACTTTTGAAGACACTTTTTTTGGAATAATGTTTTATCAGAGTATTTTTTAAAAGTGTTTGGGTTATGTTAGGAAATAGCTGAATCTGCATAGTTTGTTCTATATATAATAAGAGTTATTGTAATTTTGAGGTGTAAGCAGACAGGAGAATTTATTCTAAGAAAGTTACAAGAAGCTGARGAAAAGGAATTTCCAAATCCATGCCTTAGCTCAGTCCCACCCACAAACAGAGGAAGCAGATAGTATGYAAGAGCTACTATAAAATTMAATTAAATKAAATACGTGTGAACTTGTGTGTTCATTAAGTGGATATTGATACATATTTATGCTGTTATTGTTGTACATGCTTTAGCAATTCAAGCATGTAACTGAAAGCTGTGTCTAAGACTTTCAGAGGTYTAAGGGACTTAGATCTTGTTTTCAGCAACAATATTGGCACTCATGAGCCTTTTAATTCCTTGAAAGTTAGTGGAGCCATGTGGTCCTGGGTCTTTGGAGCTTTGACATTTACAATGGGAATTTTTATTTGTGCTTGTTTATATGCAATTTTAAAATGAATAAGGTATAAAAATCAATATCCATGAAGAAGCAGCGTTAAGAACACTTAATCTGAGCATTTTTTTCTGCCTTGATGCCTCCTCCAGGWATCARTGGCATAAAGCAAYTTGAACAGAGCAGAGATCAGGAGGRTTCATGTCTTGGGTTCATGCCTTAGGCTGGAGGCAGATTAGATTCCAGCAGCCACAGATCTGGAATCTGGTGGAAATGCTGTAGTTCTGTGATGGGATGGTGATATCTTTGCAAGCATAGTTTGTCCTTTTTCAGGTCAAAGTAATTCAGAAAGGATTATGGAGGGACTGAGAGCCAGAAACGCTTCGTTGAGAGCTCCTCAAAGGACAAATTGGTAGAACATGGATGCCTGGTGCTTTCTGTTTCTTTTCCAAACTGTCTTATACCTTGCTTTAGTTTCTGTTTACTTCCACTGAATTGATAGGAAAGGTATATCCCATATTTGATTTCTGTGAGAAGTGTTAGACATAAGATTTAGAAAATATKGGTGCTGAGTCCCTTAATAGATCATCCACTAATAACCATGCTCATTTGGGAAAAAGAACATGGAAACCCTGCTCAGGAATATCTAATACTGCATGATTTGCTCTGCAAAGTGTACCTGGTCGGTGGCATTATGCTTTTTGTGGCAGGGGAGCYAGGCCTGGAACTTCACTGTTGTCTTTCTGCCAGATTTCAACTTCTTATACTGAACCTTCACAATCATYGTCAGGAGCTGGTGGGGAAACCTGCCTTTTCCACTAATTTTTGTTAAGGAAAGCATCTGAGCTTGGATATTTCCTGATTGACTTCAGTCAGAGAAAGAGCATGGAAGATTTTAGGTCATGAAAGTTGAAGATCTGACAAAGTTGCAAGCAACTGGAAAGAGTGGATATGACGGAAAATATTAGCCTGGGGTAACAATGGATGGAGCAGTAGCAACACCTATAATTATGATTGTAAGTGACGAAACAGAAAGGAAAACTRCATTCCAAGGGATTTAAGAGGATTTTTTTTTCTTTAAACCTGGGCTACACTGTCCCCTTCCATGTTAAAATCCACAGGAGGGGTTTTCTGCTTGGAAACTGCTACRTGCTGATCTGCAGATCTTTCCCAGACTCATCTCTGAGGCAGAATCTCTTTCTCTGTTCTCCAAAKGGGGCAGTTTTCCCACTCCAAGTAGGGACAAAGATGCTTGAGTTATCTTGTTTCAGGTCCTGACCTAAAWATCTTACCCCTCACCTTACCCCTACCACCCAGTTAGCCCATTTTCTTTGGAAGCACCCTTGTAGCTGTCTTGGTTTGTTGGGAGCAGTCTTTGGAATGGAAAATGGAGAGATGGAAACTMTGCAGCCTTTGGCCCTTGGCTGCACAGGTTATACAGACACAGAAAGGAATGGCAGAGAGGGGTAAAAATCAGATTTAGCTGGAAGGGAAGGATCTGCATAGAGTGAAGAATRTTAGCACCTGGCTGCTGGCTTGCTCTTTTTCTTAAAATATTATAACTGCCCTTCTGAGTTTGCTCAAAAATGTAAATAAAAAAAGTACTGTGCTGTATTAACTTTTTTTTATGGTGTAATATTTTTAATATAACTTTTGGCAATGTGCTGAGAAACAGAGATTTCCTGTGAAATGTGGGACCTCAGAAGAAAGTCTGTTTGTCCCAAAGTGGCATGTTGTTTCTTGACCTTTCACAGATGTTTCATGAATTTGTCATCCTGAGCTACAGAATTGCTTTTGTTAGGATGTAGAAATAGCTCTGTACTAGCAGAGMTGTTGGTGACATGACTCATGGTCCCATTGAATTGACTTGGACTAGTGCAATAGCTGGATGGAGGGAYTTTTTTTTTTTCTTTTTCCAGTCTGTTGTGGTAACAAAAGAGAGAAATTGCACTACCTTTTGCTWTCTCCCCCTCCAACCAGCAGTAGAAGTCCTAAATAAATTCATAAGAAAAATGAGTGATGATCTGTAGTAAGGATTTATTACTTTACCAGTTACTTGAATTTCTCCCTTAAGATTGCACAAAGGGCAGTTGGAGGTGTTTTCCTCATTCATAGAGAAGGGTGTAGGCAAAACCAGGTAACAAAGAGCAAAGCTCARAACAAATTACAACACCGTGAAAGAATCTGCCTTGAGTCACGGGGAAGTCCTTATAAAATCATCCAGTTTATCAAGAAAGCATAGTCTGGGATTTATTATCTAACAAATGTTTATTGTTTTTAATATCCAGTGAGTGTTTTTCAGATTCATGTCCTAGAAAATGAGGCAAACATTCCTTCAAGCACTTGCTGGAACTGTCTGTGGACTTTGTGACGCCACCAACTCCTCTTCCCTCCTGAATGACAGCAGGCACCTTTGAGACAGCCAGCAGAGATACTCAGAGCCTCTCTTGGCTGTCTGGCCTGCAGGACACAAACAAAGAGCAGGTCAAGCCACTCTTCAGGGCTGCAAAACCTAGCTGAGGACAGAGTTGAGGACAAGACTGGAGGGTGGAGGGACATCTTTGGGCCAAACTAAACTCTGTTCCTGAAGGCCACTGCAGGTGCTGCAGCAGGACAGCAAGGCAGAGACAAAATTYCCCAGAGAAAAAGTTACCCCATCCTTGCTGTGACAGACACAACTATAGCCATATCCAGGGCCAAGGCAGCCCTGGTGCTGACAGCTCTCACCATCTGCCCAGCTGCATCCTTTTRTATCACCTCTGTGTCCCTGCTGGCTCCCTGTTTCCTCTCAGCCTACATTTTGGTGAGGGGTGAGGATGTCTTGGCACCCTCAGGATGAGCAACAAGCCTAAGAAGTTTTCCTGTAGCTGTTCTGCATTTTTGTCTGTTTGAGCTCGGAAGGTGTTTTAACTAGATTAAGCTCCCAAAAAGAAGAAATAGGTCCTCTTTTGCATTTTACTGAGAGGASKGAATTATCCTGGAGTTGACTGACTYGAAGTGGGGGTAGCGTTTTCCCTGAGGATCCYTGCAGCAGTGATGCCCRTGGCAGGAGGTGCTCATCTCGGCCCTCACAGCTCCAGCCAAGTTTGCAGGATTGTCATCAGAAGCTGTGCCTGCTGCCAGGACAGGCAATCTCTGATGCACCCCGTATAAATCCTCAGGGACACTCTTAGCCTCCTGCCCTGTGGTGACTTTTTCAGGGAGAAATTTCTCAAGGCTGCCCTGCTCTTGGTTCCTTGGAGGACAGAAGAAAAAGTAG
This sequence comes from Malurus melanocephalus, assembly GCF_030028575.1. Classification (NCBI taxonomy): domain Eukaryota; kingdom Metazoa; phylum Chordata; class Aves; order Passeriformes; family Maluridae; genus Malurus; species Malurus melanocephalus. The sequence goes on from NW_026623547.1 coordinate 726,459, forward strand.
TGAGACAGTGATGTGAAATCAAATGAGACGAGATGGAGACGAGATGTGATATTTGTAATTATGGGGGAACACCTCTGAAAGTCTGGATTACAGCATTTAAATCCTGTCCCTTACATCCTTCTTTTGTATTGATGCAACTTGCCAGTTTATTCTTAAAAATTCAGTACTCAATAAACAACCAGTGCAACAGAGCAGGAACTGARCTTCAAAAAAGTGTGTTGTAAATATTCCACTACTCCCAGGAGCAGGAGTGAGGGGAAGGGGCTGCTCCACAAGGAGAGTGGCAGTGACCATAGCACAGCAATGAGCATGGAGGGTCTGTCTGCTCTGGGGTATTCCAGAGTGGCACCCTGGACATGTACCAGGTGTCGCTCTTGATGCTTGCTCACAAATACCAGAGAGAAAGGCTGACCTGAAAGAGTGTGTTTGTCTCACTTGCCTCATTGCTCAGTGTCAGAACGTGACCTCTGTGTCACACAGAGGAGGTAGTGGGCTGACACAGGCGTGCAAGTCAAGTGGTGTCACTGCAGGGACGTGCTGGAGGGGTCACTGGCTCTTCACRGGAAATCTGTGCCTGATTTCCTGCTCAAGCATGACCAGTTCACGTGGATGTTACAGACATTCATCACTACTACTGCTGTTTGCTACCCCAGGCACTAGSTCAGCTCCTCACTGCCAGAATTAAGGGTGGCCTGCAAAGCTCTCTGTCTCCACAGCCAGCAATAATGATCTACCAATCTTCAATTGCCCGGAATTTATGTGGTGTGGATGGTGCTCTGTTGGTTCTCTTTGGTAGCAAAGCACATCATGTGTTTTACAGTTCATTTGCAGTCTCCAAGGTAACTAATGCTRATTTATGTCCTTCCTCTGAGAAATCCAAGTCTTCTGGTGTCAAAATGGCAGGCCTGCTCCCAGCCTGCTGATGGGACCAGACATAAGCACAGTAAGCTTGCCCCAATGCATGTCTCTCACTTGCCTTTGAAATACCCCTACMGGGCAAGAAATAAAGCCTATTCATAGCCTGCCCCTAAAAACTTTTAAATCCTTCTTGACAGAGGCAGTGTGGCAAGGAAAGTAATGGGTGTAGGAACAGCATCAACAGCTGTCAGACTCTGAGTTGTAGAGTCCAACCTCTCCAATATCACCAGTCAGCAGAAATCAGAGGTGTCATGCCCGGTGGCCTTTTTAGGACAGAGTTCTCTTGAGGGCAGGTTTGACCCTATTCACCCCTACTGCCCATAAGGACTCCTCACTGTCCCCAGAGCCACTTGTGAAGAGCCACACCAGATGACCGAGGCTCCCAGTTTGGGGAACTTCCTGGGGACTGTCTCTGGGACCGTTTTTAGTTGCTTTTCTGTGCTACATTCCCAGTGCAGCACAGCCATGAGCCTTCGAGCAGCACTGTGCTTGAAGGAATTTTTAACCCAGCCCAGCTAATATAAATCTCTCTTCCCCTCTTGACAGAGTTGTTGTGTGAATAGACAGTTAATAAAACAGAAAAACACCAAACAAGCCGTAGGAACTGCTATGGTGGGTCAGACAAAAGTCTTTGCGCTGTAAGCAAAGCAAAGATACTGAGAGGCATTTCTCGGGTGTGTGCTCCCGGCTTTCTGGCCACCAGCTGCTCGGGGACGTTCTGTTCCAGTCACACTCCAGTCTGCACCTCCTGGCACMGCTTTGGTTGCACATAACATTGTCATTACAGAGACTCCTGGGAGTGCAAGAATGGATGGACGCTTCGCTGTGTTTATCAGCAGAAAGACGGTCAAAGGCAGTTTTGTTTGTCAGCTTGGCGTGCAGGTTTTATTTCCCAAAACAGAGAAAAGATGGGAACAGTCAGAGTTTAACAGAAAAATAGAATAGTCACAGGGAAAGAAACAGAAAAGCATGTATCTGAATAATTTTGCATCTGTTCTTACTTATGGASTACGCTCTTGTGTTGACTGGTTACCTCAGATTCAACATTCAAATGTAACGYGTGAATTATTTTTAACTCCAGCCTGGTAAATATCAACTCTCTGCTGCTCAGACTGCCTTAGCAGATAAGTTGCCAGGCTGAACTGAATTCATTAACCAGTGACAGTAAAAACATTTACAGGACAGGAATCATCATCATCAGAGRGAATTAAGACATCTCAAAGTGCAAGCAAACATACCCTGACATTTCCCCAAGAGAAAAATTAGTCAACAGGACTGTGAACTCCCAAACTGCTCTGTGTCCCCTCAGCCTGGCCTCCCTGATTGTGAGCTGGAAGGAGCCTCCACCCGAGCAGGCTGAAAACATCTGCTGCACAACAGAAGCTTTTCCCTGCACATCCACCCGCCTCCATTTTCCCAGTTGCTGGGCTTATAAGAAAGTGTTGTYGGTGCAGCAGCTCCTTCTCAGGCGGTCTCTGTCAATAAAGCCGTACTGATGGGCAAAGTATCTGTGTGTCCTATATGCCCAGATGTTTTGGTRAAGGTCAGACAGCGAGTGGGGCTCTAAATCATTGAGCCTTTTGCCTGAGTACATCCTTCATGCTCAAGTGCATCCCAGAAATTAAAATAGAGTCCTAGAGGCCCAGCTCTTTTCATAGGCCGAATGTTCTGCATCATGCTTTTTTAATTAGAGATGGTAAAGAAAACTAAATGGTTCCTTCCTTCTCGCTCATATGGTTCTTCTTAGAGCCACCTTTTATCTACTATCCTGCTYCTTCTCCTCCTCTTCCTCTAAAACAAAGAAACTTCCCTCATTTTGCTCTCAGCRCCATTTCCAAGAGTACTGCCTGTTTCCAGAAAGCAGCACCACCCCTCTATTCCCATATTTCAGACCTGGGAAGTGGAATAGCTTGGAATAGATGGAAACCTTTATAACRGATTTTTTTTTCCAATACCAAGTTTAGCTTGTGCTGCTCCTTATCCTTGCTGTTGCCATCGGGCTTTACAGGGTCCCCAAGAGGTGTGACAGGAGATCAGGGCACCTCAAGGAGACAGTGGTTTCATTTGCATCTTGCTACAAGTGTGATGGTACCATTTCAGAGTTGTTTGCTTTGCCCACCCTGCCATCTCACCTGTGCCTCACAGGGACATTGTCAAGATTTTTTCTGCCAACTACACTGAGAGTTGTCTTCATTTTCTGCTCTTAGGACAAAAGCCCTGCTGAAGATCCTCGCAGACAAATGTGCTTCTTGGTTACCTCAGGTGGGCCCAGTGGTCCAGAGTRGATTCCCCAGCTGATGTTTTTCTTAAAATGAGATTTGTGTGAAAATTAGAGGTTTAAGTTCAGYTACCTAAAGCCCTTGGATGAATCCACTCCTGCAATCAGTGAGAAGGCTGGACCAGAATAAAAAAATAGAAGTGGGACTATGCATGTAAATGTAAGAAAAAGGAGGGATAGGTGAAAAAAAAAATAAACACTTATTGCTAAAAGACAGAATTCCTCTTTCCCTGAGAAAACCCGAGAGGTCGGAAAGGTGTGCTTGGGCTCAGCCTTGTGTGGCCTTTGGCACAGCTGGGAACAGGGCAAGRTGGCAGCACTGCCTTGGAACTTCTCCAGGGATGCTGCTCTGTACAGCTGGGCAGGAGGAAAATCCCACCAAASAATGAGTGACAGGCTGCTGTCTGGCCAAAGGGGTCACCCCTGGCTTGGCTGCTTGGATCTGGAGACCTATGGGTCAAAAGCAGACTGAAAKATGTTCAGATCTGTGACTGCAGTGGTTCAGGGCTTTCTGTGGGTAAGAAATAAGGTCTTGAAAATGTTTTTACATWGAGGGGGTTACTCTGATGAAGACTTAGTCCACCTCTAGTTCTTTTTCTGGTTTGAATAGACAAGATCCTGAATTTCAGCTGGTCAGATCAAAAGGGATAAATCCAGTCACACTGTTGCAGCTGAGGGTTGAGTCATGTGAAGACAGGAGGGAGCAGCAGAGCCAGAGCTCCCTTTTTTTTTCCTATCTTGAAATACATTATTAAAGACATGGATGATGATATAGTCTCCATGAGTAATTTCAGAAACTGCTATGATCTGTCACACACTGCTATAACTTCTTCTACTCCCAAATCTGCACATCTTGTCAATGTTCCTCTTTAAACAGAAATGTTCCACTACTGCAGGATTTTGTGACAGGTTTTCACTGCTAATAGGTCAGAAGTTAAGGAAACTCGGTCAAGTATTTCACATAGAAGTTCTGTTCCTACTAAAAAAAATACTTGATTTGTGCATTATAAAATATGTGGAAATAAATAGGGATGGTGATAGTATAGGGAAATTCCTTGAGCCAGGAAAAGAAATTATTCATTTCATTTTCAAGGAATCTATATGAAGATACAGATCCAGTCTTTTCTGGAGGCAAAGTGGTAACGTAGCGGGTTCATTCAAAATGAAAGCAGCTAACTTGCCAAAAGATTTTGATTAGCCAAAATTTTATGCTTGGAAATTTACATCATTGCTTAATCCTGTTCCATAAAAATATACTGCCATACGTAAGTGTTTAACATCACATTTGTAGGAATTTGATCCAGTTTAACACATAGTAAATTAGTTACGTGWATGTTGCTTGCTTTATGCTGCTCTGTCTGCTCCTAATACTCCGCCTGTCCAACATTCCACTCTGCCCACATGTTCCATCCCTGACATATAAAAATATAAATTCAAGATGAGAAGATTAGGACCACCCTAGAACACCCTAGAATTCCTGCATTTTTTTTTTTAAACAAAAATCCCATATTTTGGCTTCCATATAAGCTAAGAAAAAAGGAAAGATGGTAAGAATTCATTTGCATGTGTTCTGGAGTATGTACCTGCATGAATTTGCAGCATACATCTCAATGTTTTGTGGAGTTACAAGGCTCATGTCATGTTTTCAGGATCAGGTCWAAGAGAAGAGCAATGAGTTTGTTTTCAACACAGAAATCCTATCAGTGARAAGTAGAGAAAAGTTTCCCAGGTGATCAAAGTACATTTTAAACCAGCTGACTTAGGGAGTTAATATTAATTTTGGGGGTATTTRGGTCAGATATGAAAGGATTTAATCCCCACACAGTTAATCCTCCCAGGAGCTAATTTAAATGGAGACTGATCTGTCAATTACAGCATTGCTTCACTACATAGTAGAACTTCTGAATTACTGAGGCTTAATTTAGCTTGAAAATTTGTTAAARTACTCTGTTACTGGTTAAAATGAAATGGAAGCAAATGACTGAATTGAGAAAGAAGTCTGCTTTTTTTTTCTCCCACATTGAGGATGGATTCCTTTGACTTAAATTGTATTTGGGGAGCTTCTTCAAGGGAGGATCTTGGTGATTTTGTATTTATTGGTCAAAACCATAGATTTAAGGCAAAGGAAATTATCTTTGAATTTGTCAATWTATAGAGCCAGGTTTTTAAGCTGGCAGAAAAAGAAATCTGGATGTTTAGTGTCAGTATTTTCTCCCAAAATCCATTTGTTCTTTTGAAACAAAATATAGCTTTTATACCTGAAGAACATTTTGAAAAGCCTACCACTTTTGGTACTCCCAAAAGGAAAAATATTCTGTCATGCTGGCCAAAACAGCCTGTTTGACTGACAATGACTCATTTAAATGTTGATTTCTGTGTCAAAATTCGATGTGTTTCATTTCAGGTTACTCTAAAACCACACCTTTGACTTGAAGTTTCACACACCAGYCCCAAGTCTCTGTTATTTGTGCAACACTATTCTGGGAGCCTGGCCTCTGACAACAGACCTTGGTAAGAGCTGGCCTGTGGAACGAGCCTGACTGATTGGAGAGAACATTCCTTCGTGAAAAATGTCCTCCTTACATCTAAATTTGGTTAAAATGCATGTCTTTTGAATCTTGTTCCACACAACAAATGTTTTGCCAGGCTCCATAGTGATAATGTAGCAGTGTTTTAATAGCATTAGAGAAGACAATGACATAGGCAGCTGCCTTAAATTGCCAGAAGTTTTGCACTCTCTGACAAATACAGCTCAGTCTTGGCTGATTAAATGTGGAAGTAATTTATCCAAATGAAATGCTAGGCCTTTTGCCAAGATTTTTATGTGTGTGTGTGTGCTGGATTTATCGAGAGTACAAAGTACACTAAGATGGGARTCTTTGCTCAGGTTTGGAATAATGTTTCTTGTTTCTGACCACTACTTGTCTCTTCAGATTGCTGCCACTCAGTGTAAGGACTGAGTGGCAAGAGGAGAGCTGGGTGCAGGGTTATTTCCTAAATCCACTGGTGTATTCGGTCTTCTAAGTCCTTACCATCTTCTGCTTCTGCACCATACTTTGTAGCACGCATTTTCACTGAAAAAAAACCCCTGGCTGCCACACTTCATTTCTCCTTGGTCAGCTTCCCATTGTGCATTTATCAAATTTCCCTTAAAAGCAGTGTTAAGGTTCCTGTTGATTTCAGTAAGCTCTGGAGAAGATGTTTGTGCTGTAYTACCCTGTTTGTTTTGTAGTGGCAAGTCAGTCTGGGGGCCTTGCACTCTGAAGAATTTTGAAAGATGCTTTCCCCTCGCTTGGTGCCTGTTCTCTCTGTTCCTCCCCGTGCCCCTTTGACATGGAAAAGTCTCAAAACTGTACCCAAAYTATTGCTCAGTGACAGGGGRCATTTTCTCCCCTGYCTTCCTGGCTGTGCAGCAGAGAAGGAACAGGAGCGCTCAAGGGCCATGGAGCTCTTTGGGGAGAAATGTTGGAGGCACCAGGAAATGTTTTGCTTGCTAACATGGTTAGCATTGCAATGGTAAACATTGCAGCTTGGCAATGGCAGGTCAGATGAGCAACGAGCTGCCTTAGGACCCCAGTGAATGAGATTACCAGGGAAAGTGAATGAAATTTTGTCTCAGGCCTGGGATGGCTGCTCTGCACTAAACTGATCAGGGCTTGACTATGGGATGAGGGCACAGCTCTCTGGAGCAAACCCGATCACTGCTCATTGCCTCGCAGGGCAGTGCTCACCTTGGGGGACAACCTGCCTCCCCTTGGGGCCATCAAGGGTTTGACAGGGAGAGCAGGTGTTTCTCAAATTTGTTCTTTGTGTCCCTCAGCCAAACACACCCTACTAGCCAAGTGTGCAAGAATGTGAAATTTGCTATGTCAGTCTTTTTATTTACYTCTTCCTCCTCCCCATTTATTTGTCTTTTCTGTAGCTTAAAGACTTGTTCTGCATTGTTCAGTGATTTTTTAACCTTTTTTGCTATGAATAATTGCCAAAAATAGCTCTGTTAAAAGAAAAAACAAAACAAAACAAAACAAAAACTCTTAACATTTGCATCAATATAAAACACCTCTAATAAGGTGTATTCCTCTAATAAGGAATAAACTAAGTTTGTTTTCTTTATTTTGTTCCTCTTTCTGCAAGAACCTTTRGATAATTTGGGAATGGAGGTTAAGAAAAGCTTGGAACATTACTTTCCCTTTAATCCTTAGATCCCTCAGCTAACTCTACATTTTGTTTTCAAGCTGAAAGGGAAAAAATATTTTCCTGGCAGGTTGAGAATGATTTTTCCATTAATCTTTTCTTTTGGAGCCAAGATACATTTTTTCACAGAGATCTGATGTGACATAATACTGTACCTGGAATTTCACACCAAAGAGAGTAGAAAAACATTCTCAATTCTCACCACAGCAAGCACTCACAACTGGGTTCCAAACCCTCCAGCAAATCCAAGAAGCCAAAAGAGCAATTTTAAAAGGGGACAGGAAAGGAATATGGGGCATAATCATTTCCCATGGGGAATGAAATGTTGTGCTACTTATTAAGGCCTTTCAAAGATATACTGATAGAATATGGGTGATAGATGGAATGATAGATATGGGTGATATGATAGAATATGGCCAATGATTATCTTGCTTGAAAGTTATCTCAGTGATTTGAAATCCTATTAATTAAAAAAATAATAAAAGTACATCAGGGCAGAATCTCYAAGTGTAAATGTGAGGAGCAATAGAAATGTTTCAGAGTAATGCAATTCAAAGCAGAACAGAAACTGTTTCTGCAATTAAATACATATGTACATGATCTTGGATTTATGAAAGTTGATAGAATCCACCCATCTGCCTATTTTTGGCTTATCAATGTTTTCTTTCAACATTTAAAGTGTTTTCTTCAAGGCTCAGAGCTAGAGCATTTCCAGGCAGTTTAATTGTCCACATGTGGAGCRGATTTCTTAAGTACTTGCAGTATARGGAAGACATCATGGTTTTTGCTTGGAAGCCAATGAAAAGAAGAGAAATATTTTCAAATTCTGACTTGGTTTTGAAAAAGGACTTGGCTGGAATTGGTCTTGAAAAATTCACAAGCCTCAAAAGACAAGCACAACTGTCTTCATACAYGTCTCATCATGGTTCTGCACTGAATTTATCTCTGTGTGCTCAAGCATTCACAAGGCACAGCCACTCTGAGCTGGTTTGGTATCCATGGTAAGGCCCACTAAACTATTCCAAGGACTTTCATTAGAGTACTAGATGGCTGTGCTTCTTCTTGAGCCTGCTGGAGCTCTATACTGTGCTTCTTGTTATTAAAAATCCCCAAATAGTTCTGAAGCACAGAAGACAGATTCAACAAGAAAGGTTCTTCTATCAAATATTTTTCCAACAGGAGGAGACTTCTTGGTCGCAAAGCTTACCTGAAGTGCACTTGCCCAAACTCTCCTGTGTTCTCCGTGGCAGTCAAGTTTGTTCTCTCCCAAAAGCAAGCTTCAGGGGTCRTGCATTTCATGCTCTCATTGTGACTGCAGTATGCCTGCAGTGTCACAGCCACCTAGGAAAGGACCAGGAAAGGCGGGCATTTCTTGTCTTTTTGACAAGGCTATGGTGGCATCCATCCTACWAGCAAGACTTAATTTGTGGGGAGCAATGTTGACTGAAATGACGTTCCAAAAATCCTCAAAAATCACAGGATCTGATTTTTTTGATTGGTTTGAATTYTCAGCTWAAKGTARTTCAGCTACCAAGGGAAGAYTAGACMGCCATAAAAGTCAATCTCTTCYGTTTATGCATGTGCATCCTGACACWTGCACAGTGTCTGTTCAATCTGCCATCATGCATTGCTTCATTTAATRCTTCATTTAGCATGTTTTCAGGCCTCAGGGAAAAAAACAGCTTTAGTGTAGAGCAAACACCACCCTTTCAAACTCTGTTCCTGCCTGCATAGAGCACACCTGAGTTCGGCCTGACATTTCTAGTGACTGTAGCCCATTTCCAGAGGTTTAGTCCATTGAGACAGCCAGAAGGGTGATGGTTAATTCCCGATGTGATGGCACCTTGCTTACACAGAGCTTGGCATGAGATTGCTTAGTCATGTCACTGATAGCTACCAAAGGAGAAACCTGGAACAGTGGTTACGTCAGAGACTATCCTAACCAAATATTTTGAGCYAGTCAGCCTTGACTGTGCTGTGGAAATACAGAAATTACTGGTTTGTGCTCCACTGCCACCTGCTCAGGCAGCATTTTATAGCAAGGGTGTGGAGGAAAAGCTATGAGCCATAACAGCTGCTCTTCTTTCAAAATCCCACTGCTCGCTGGGTCGATTCACTGCAAGCAGCTATGGCTGGTGTGTGCTGTGCCTTTGCATGAAGATGGCCCATAGAGAACATGAACTGTGTCACACCCTTCATCTTATGCTGCAGTCCTGTGTGCTGCTTCCTYCTCCCGAGAAACTCATGCTCACAGCAGGGAAACTGCTGGAAATKCTCCATCGGTATCACCCAAGGCAGAGTCCCACTAAGCTCCCCCACCCACCCCAGCTGACAGCAGCAGCCACTTCCCACATATGAGTAATGAAAATGTTTTTCTTGCATTCCAAATTCTAACAAATCTCGGCCCCTTTGCTGCATGTTCCAGGCTCCATGTGGGCTTACCGTGCTTTATTTGTACGGCTTTCTGACGAGCTGTTTCTGAGAAYTGGAAGTGTGAAAACAAATAGGAAAGTTATATGTGAGAGAAAACCTACTGCCTGCATTTGAAATCAGCTCCCAAATCTGTGGCTGGCTAAGCCTCACCCTGCTGTTATTGTGTGGTTATGGATATTGGATGTTCTCTTTGCTGGAATGAGTGATGCCAAAATGCACCCGTTCTGAAGATCCGCTAAGGGAAAAAAACAACTATGTACCACTGCTGAATGCAAAAGTCAAAACAGGGAGCCTCTTTTTGACAAAATCCATCAGGCTCCATCAGTGAAACAGTAGGTGGGAAAAGGCTGGGAACCTTGTGTAACATTACAGCCCAAAATAGGGCCATTAACACACAGAAATAGTAGAAAGAGGGAAAAATATRCCTCAGTGGTCATTTTTCTCTCCCCTTCTGTCTGTCCTCTCTCCTTAAACCTTGCAATTTTCCTTTTTCCTTTTAGCTTTATATCTCTTTCAGGATAATTTTATTTTCCATCTGGGAAGAAAGCAAGTGATTTTGCTTTGTTCACTGAAAGGGTTGGGGCTCTGCTGGGAGTGATCAGGGARCAGGCTCAGCAACATGCATGCATTTCTAGGTGTTGTTATAAAGTTAATTATAAACTCTTTAGTTTCATAAGGGTTTTTTAGCTAAGCTATAAAGCAGAGCTTGTGTCTGTTTATGGCCCTTAAAAATCTTTTATCATGACCCAAATGTTCCCATGTTCAAATGTCAATACTTATTTTCCAGGATCTCATTTTAAATCATTGCRTACAGCTAATATGAGAGTGTTACAAGCTCCTTCTGACTTTAGAAATGCCAACTTTGCAGTAGCAGGTGACAAAATACACAGTTCATCAAATATTTCTGTTAAAAACCAGTTCTATGCCATCCTTGTTCACACTAGCAACCCTCTATAAATATACTACTGTGGTAGGAAGATGAATTGGCCAGAAACAGGCACATATGAAGTGAAGGACTTTTCCTCCCATTTGGATTTCTTCATCAGCCCAGCTCCATAAAGGGGCTTTGGGACCATTCACTGCTTTTTCTATCTGCCTTCCTTTCRGTAGCATATCTGCTTCGTGATCCTCTTTTTATCCATTCATGTTGGCTGGCACCTCAGTACCTGTGCCCTGCCCTACAAGACTGTGAATTCCCTGGGACAATAAGCTGCATTTGTCCAGCTGTGACAAGCTGATTTCATCCTCAGGAACTGAGTGATGTCTTCTCACACCCCTGCATGGGCTCCATGAAGGTGTTGGGTGCTGCAGACATAGCCCATCTYCCCTCTCCCTCTGCAGGACAAGAGGCTGAAAAACCTCTTGCAGGCCTGTGCGTGACTTTCCCTGGGCTCAGGGACATCCATCAGGATCCCTTCACAGGGGACAGGGATTCTGTATTGTCTTACTTTCCCTGGCAGCAGAGACGTATGTCTTCGGACCATCTCTAGGGCTGAATCTCTCCCTGTGTTGCAGTGTTGTCAGTGCTGTTGAAACAACATCTTTCTGCCTGGTGTTTGTRTCCACCACAGTTTGGCCTTAAGTGTTTCCTCTTCTTACTTCCCTCTTCCTGGATCTGACCGTGTCACTTGGCAGCTCCTACACATTTATCCTTCTGACAGGAATTAATGCAGATAATTACTATGGGTAAAAATAGGCAGTGAATTAACAATTTCATTAATTAACAGTGCATAATTTCTTTGCTCTGTTCCATTTGTCTAGTTGATGCAATCTGCAATCTGCCTATCTACAACAAAAGCAACAGCCTTAGTGCTCAGGTGGCTTGCACTGCCCTTGTTTCACTGTTATTARCATGTCTGGTTCTTTCAGTATTTGCTGACACTTCACTGTCGCAAGATGCATTGGTGTGTTCCAAAGTTCASAAGTGTGTTTTGAAATCGTGCATGTAAAGTTTTCAGTCAACACTAGTATTATCATTGTGTGGGAAGCCAGGCCAGCAAGACTGCAAGGGAAATATGGGAAGTCTTGAATGAATGAAATCAGGCTGGAATTTTGGTGTAGGGAACTCAGTTATACATATTATCTCACTCTTTGGTACGAAAATGAAGACCAGTGCAATTTGTCTTGCAAATTGTTGCTTGCTTGTTTAAGGATTTTTTATCTGCCTTATTTTTTTTTTTTTAATAAAACGTTAATTTTTAATAAAACATTTGAAGGAGTTGAAGTACTTAAGGGTTATTTTGGATAAGGTGACCCTCCCAGTTTACTCCTGCATTTGAWTTCAAGACTCAACACAGAGATGAGAACTTCTACAGTTTCTTACCTCAAAGGCTTCTCAAACTTTGAGGCTGGCCATTATCTCAGCTCCTGGTTGAGAGAGATACACAATGTACATATGTGTGCACATTCAAGTGTGCAGATGTAGTTTGGAATATGTGATCCAATGCCTGTGACTTGGCCCTGAGATCCTGGGTTTCTTTGTTATTCCATGAAAGCCATTTGCCAGGGTCCCTTTGCTTTCAGTTCTGCCTAAAATWAGGCTTTCGATTTAGGGGCTTCTACAAATGTGTGTCTGCTATTACAGCTGCAGAGTCCTCGACTGGTTTTCTAGACAAATTTCAGAGCAGAAATGGCTTTATTTAGGCACAGGCCACCTGTACACCTGCTCAATACTCGTGTCTGAAGGAGCCCACTCTCTTGATGTTCCACTCCAGGACAGTGCTGGCACCATGTTCTCTGTGTTCATGACTCCCCAAACTTCCAGGMATGTGTTGTGTGGCAAATCTGGGTGTACCACAGTGTGCAGTGGATATGAACATGTGGCAAACCCTGCATTTGCCACAGTGAGCCCCACTCCTGAGGTAACCTGAAAGGCTATTACTCTTCCCAGACTACCTGCTTACAAATCATACTGAGCTTGGAATCATAGCCAAGCTATTCAGCAGGCAGCTRAAAGATCTGTGTGCTGCTCCATATGAAGACCAGGTGACTTTCAAGGCAACCTCTTTTCTAGGATTTGCATATGAGACAGGAGGCAGCTGATATTTGCAGTCTTCAGCCTTCTTGAAAGGCCTTCCCATCCTTTGTTTCATCCATTTAAGTCCTTGCCATGGGTTTTCTCCAGGCTGAGTGCTTCCTGATACCCTGCATGTCTGGCTCACAATCCCAGTATGAGCCAGTCCAGTGGCTTCTGCTCTCCTTCAGTGGGTCAGCTCCCAATTTCCTATACAAAATGACAATAATACTTTACATTTTTCTCAATCTGAATTTATTTCCTTAGTTCCTTATATGCCAGCTTGGATTTGATTGAATGTAGTYGGCTGTTTCTTTTGCTCATACATATTCATCTGAGTGAAATGCCAGCTGATGCATGTTCACAAGGCTGTGGACACCACCCCAAACCAGTAGGCTCTGGATATCTCTGAGGACCTGGACCATTAAGGGTGTAAAACAGAGTTAATAGTGGGGAAAACCTATAGCTCCTTCTTGAAGACATGTGCTCTGTTGCCAAAGAGGTCCATTCACCTCACAGCCATTTAGGAGACATATTTAGTGCTACATTTTAGTGCATGAGAGGATTTAGGGTCTCTCCAGAATTGGGGAGTCAGTGGTACCAGGGCCGTCCCCGGAGCTGGTCCTGGCAGCCCCAGCGCAGCCGGACAGACGCCGTTCTGCTGCTCCCCTCTGCTGTTCAGCGTGGAAACAACACGCTCCCAGCCGGGCATCCTCCCCCAGACTCCAGAATATTTTCCCTTTCTCTGTTTTTCTTCTTTCTTTGGCCAGGTGTGGGTGGGGTGTGGGAGGGGAAGGGAGCCGAGCTGACGCTGGATGTGTTTATTGTGCTTGGCAGCTGGCTGCAAATGCAAAAGGAAGTAATGTTGATTTCCTATGCACTGTAATTCTCCTTTCTGACCTTTTTTATAGATAGGGAAGAAGAAAGATAATTTGCTGGAAAAGCAAAAATAAATGAGACACAGAACCAGAACTTGTGCCAGGAGAGATACTGGCTGAATGTGCAGCACATGGCAATGGGCTGAGGAAATAAGCTTTAAATGGTTTGAGTCAAGGTCAAATGAAGGCTGTGGTTCAAGTTCAGGTTTAAAATATTAACATTGAYACATCTTGCTTTCTCAGGATGTCAGTTCCTTTTAAATGGGAATCTCAGAATAGGGCCTTTATGGRTTTGATTRRAGAGCAAATTAAAAAAAAAAAAATAGATGCAACTCTTCTTCTCTTTCCCCCTAAAAAATCCTTTCAAATGCTTTAGCTTTGAAATTTTGGATTCCAGTTTAATTCAAGTGGCAAGCGAGTAAAGGAAAAGGCACTGCTGCATTAGATAATTATAAATGATTAAGAGACGCCCTCAGAATTTTTAAGCCTTCCAGTTTAAGTAATCATTGCTTATAATAGAATTAATCATTTACATTGTATTGACTTGGATTTCTTTCTTCAAATCAAACCCTGCTGCCAAGTSATCCTTTAAGTGTAAAAAGGAAAGAAACTAGCAAAATCTCTTCCCATTTTGCTCAGTGGCCCTCAYGTGAGTAAACAAAACACACAGCTTGGATAGTAGACAGACATTGCTTGATATCTTCATTTTTTTCTCTCTTTTTGCTGGATCAGCCATAACTTACTGCATTTTTCTAAAGCCTGATTAGCATTTGCAAGTTCTGCACAATGGGCCAGCATTTCTGCAATTCCTGGCTTCCTTTCATTCTGTCCTGCTTTGTCAGGGGTGATGCCAATAAACTGGAGGGGGCTCAGATGTAAAAGGTTGGCACATCCTCAGGATTAAACCCTTCAGGAGGGCTGCAAAGGGTGCGATGGCATTTGGACTCTGCCCACCTGTAAAGGTTGCAAAAGGCCTGGGCGGTCTGGCATTCTCTCATGAAAAGCACCACATTCCAGACGTGAACAAATAAATACTGAGAACTGAAAGGTCTCCTTCTCTGGCTGCTGAGTCAGAGAGAGACGTGCAGGCAGGCGAGATGTCAGTTTGCTGTGCTCAAGTGCTGTGTCTTTTGTGGCCACCTGCTCCATTCACTATTTTTTTTTCGGAATGGAGGGGGGAAAAGGTGCAGTGAAATTGCAGGAAGAGCTGTGGAAGGACATGGATTTCTGTGTGTGGAATGTCACAGTGAGGGCCATGCATCAAGAAAGAGAGAAAGCAATTGATTTGAGCCTGCTCTAATCCCATTCTAAACTAAATTGGCTGCACCATGACTATTTAAATCCTTAAAAAAGAAAGTGAACTTGGCCAAAGGGAACTAGTTTAGGTGGGAGCATCCCGATGGGAGTTTAATGTGGTTAAACATTAACCACATTTGTGTGTAAATGTGGCACTTAGAGCCGTGGGTTTGTGGTGAACTYGGCAGTGCTGGRTTAACACCTGGGCTTGACCATGATCTTAGAGGTCTTTTCCAACCTAAACAATTTTATGATTCTGTAAATGAATCCCCCACAACTTCACATCTTTGATAAATATGGATGGATTTTCCCATATAGTCTGACATCCAAAGACTCTTGCTACGGCAGATCTAGGGAACATTTTGCTTCTTGAGGGCCCAGAAGGACTCTCCAATACATTTAGTAAAAGAGAAGTTTAATATGAACAACCAGTTAAGCCAAGAATTATTAATAATATGGCCCTGGGCTGTAAGAAATGGAGCCCTGTTTTTTRCTCTCCCAATTTTAAGGTGTTCTGTGATTCATTACTCAGAACGAAGATCAGAGTYGGATCTGTTGTTTGAAAATACAGATCCTTGGAAGCCCTGTGAGTAGAGATTGCCAGCCTTCTATTAATTAACATGGGCTGCATCTTGTCTCAATGACAAGTTGCAGTCAGCGTGTCAAAAACTGTGCCTGCTGACTGCATGTATTGAAAACAGGGGGTGCAGCCTCCCATTCCTTCTCAAATCATAATACCATCTCAAAGTGAATATGGCAGGGGTTGTCTCCATTTGTTTTCGAGCTTCTGAGATTCCTGTGTTCAAGCTTTTCTGAATTGCAGATCAAAAGAGAGATTTTTCCAGTAAAATCTTTGTAATCCCATTTTTTCCAAGAGCAGAAGCTTTAAGTAAATGCCAAATTTTTTACGTGAAAATAGCAGTTCTGTAGCTGCCTGCATTCCAAACAAGCCTGCCCAAAGGATTTCATTTAGATAGGTTATCATTCCTTATAATCTATCTAGCGCTGACAGTGGCTGTAAAATCCCTAGGAATGGTGGCATTTCCATTTATTTCCATGTTTAGCTCACAGAACACACTCATGACATGAAAATACCATAGAAATGCAAGGTAATTATCATCATTATGTAACTCTTTAGCATCCARGAGCAGAATTAACAGCCTGAGTGGTGCCTATAAGAAAAACAGAATACATTTCAGTAAGCAAGCCTGTCATTTTTTATCTCATAAGTAACCTTAAATAAAATTGAAGTGGCTTAGTCAGTGGGAAAAAAAAAAGGCAAAAAAAAAGGCAAATTCTTATAATCTTCGCTGTGATGATAATACATKTATTACTTCATTTAAATTAAATCTCTGAACAGCACCTGGAGTTTTACAGAGAAATCCTTCACTGGGGATTTGTATGCAGCACGCTTGCATATGAAATGTCAGAATTGCATGGACAAGGACAGCAGTGAAATTTAAAAGGTGATGGATAAGACAGATGGCTGAGCAGAAGTGGTCTGCATTGCCATGGAGAAAAGCCTGGTGCTATCCTCAGCAATCACTGCTCGAGTTTGCAAGAGTCTGGCTGCTATGGAAGCATCTGAGCCAACCCTGGGTGTTGCAATATGCCAGTTTTCCAAGAAACAGATTGGTGTACAATGTGTACTATTTTTTATTTTCGTGGGGGAGGAGGGGAGAAACTATGGATTTGGGGCTGTCATTTGGCTTTGAATTTCATCTTAYCAATGCATTTATTGACACCTAGGAAGACTTCTTTGAAATAGAGATGATATTGTGAAYACTGACATAACCTCCTTGAAAATTACTCCCCCCTCCCATCCAGGAAGAGTAGAAAATCACTGTTTGTACAGATTCTACTCATTTCTACACACTGTTCTTTATTTAATCTGTGTGAAAGSTCCCTTGTTTCTTCCTTGAGACTGGCAACTGTGTTGATCTCTATTTTTCAAGGAGCTGTTTTTTTTGTGGGCTTGCTTTTGTGAGGGGACTGCATTCCCRAGAAGTCCTTGCTAGAATCAGGTAGAACTGATGCCCCCAGAGTGAAGAGATTCCCCTTGGGCCAGGCTCGAGGCTGCATCTAATTGTAACTAGGACTGTGAGGGAAGCAGTGTGGGAGCTCAGAATTCAGGGTTTGGAGTAATTGTTCAGCAATACAGGGAAATAGGATTAAAAGAAAGTGAGAATATTCCCTGAAAGGAAGCGTGAAAGCTTTCTGCCTTCCAGGGCTAAAAATTTCTAGAATATAAAGATCTACTGGAGAGAGTTTAAACAGTGACTCAATCTCTAACTGCAAGCAATGAGTGCCAAAATAAAGATAGTCAAGTCAAACTGGTTTAATTTCTGACCATTGTTTTTTTCTAAAGCATTTGATGTTTGTGAAAGTTTCCACTTAATTAAAAAGAAGGCAGCTCGATATGAACCTGTATTATGGGCATTTGAGTGGCAGTGGCAGCCCATGAAACGTGAGCAATGAGTTTGTAAATGGCAAACCAAAAGGATGGTGAAAGCACAGACCAGTCAGTAATTGGCCCAATGAGCCAACATTGTAATTTTGGGAAAACATTGAGCTCTTGGTAGGAGCCTGGGATGAGTTTGTACAGCAAAACACTCTGCAAAGGCTAAACCCTTGACAAGATTATCAAAACATAGCCTGAGAGGAAAGTCCCCAGCTGTGGTGAAGCTCACAGAAGYGGGCAGTTCTCTGAGACCTGGCAGCAGACCTGAGGCTGAAAGAGATGTGAATCTCTGACAGACTGTGCAAAAAWCATGATCTGCACAGACTGAGCAAACTGCCACCCCCAGCCAACACCGTGCATTTGGGGACCAGCTCTGCCATGGCTTGTGGTCCCTAGGAAGAGACAAGSCCAAGGGGGGCATAGCAGTGCCATGGGTGACAAAGGAGTCTCAGCAGAGCAGTGTGTGGAGCAAATTCCAGCAGATGGGATGTGGGTTCATTTTCAGTTGGATGGGAGCACGCAGACTGGTGTGGTTTCAGAAGCAGGGATCTTACAGTACTGGATGAGCAGCCATAGGTGGGAAAAGTCAAAGAGTACAGTGGCAGGAAAAGCCCCTCTGAGAGTCTGGATACAGCCAGTATCAGTTCTGATAGCAAATAGGGGAGGAAAGGCCATATGCTAGAGAGATGGGGGTGGAAATGACATAAACAGCAGCTCAGCAGTGCTCCCTTATGTTGCTTGGGTCTAGACCACTATAGCTGAGATCACTCCAGTTCAGTTCCTGGACTGCAGGACTTTGAATCTCTCCCCAAACCTGAATCATAGCCCTTCTTCAGGAACAAAGGGAAGACACTGGGTTGGGGGGTGTCTCTCTCCCCTTGTTTTGACAGAGAAGACATTACCTAAGGGCAGCCCCCACTCTCAGCTGTGGACCCTGTCTGTAGGAGACCCTTATTTCAGAGAGATGAGGCAAAAGGTATCCTYTTCCCTTTTTAGCCTACTCTCTCCTGAAGTAGGAAGGACCCCAGACAAATCCAATGCAGGGTCTGGGAGAAAGATGGAAGAGACTGGAGAAGGTGATTTCTCCTTTGGAGGAGAGSGGGAGCTGGCACACAGAGCCCTTCAGGGCCCACATCTGGCCAGTGGCTTCAATTCTCCCKTTGGGACCTCTAGGAAACATGCAGCTTCAGCAGGGAAATTAATGCTCCAGATGAAAAGTGTGGAGAAGAGAGCTGAGAGAAAAATTAATTACAACTGGGATGCAATTGTGCAATAGTAAAATTTCAGTGTCATTTAATTTCTGTGTAAACAGAGCATGGTTTTGTTCTCATGGTTAGCAGAGGATGGATTCAGGAAGCCGTATTAAGTTCTTGGCACTGTTTCTGATTCACTTAGTGGCCTTCAGGAAATGATTTAATTGTGGGGTCCTGCGAGTGCTGAGCAGACACTGAAGAGCATTTTTTTTCCTATGAAGTAAAGGAGGCTTTCTGGAGCAGGACAAGAGCTCTTCACCTCAGAGGATCACTGTGTGCTTACTGAAAAAACACAGTCCCCTTATCTTTATAGCTTGCATAAAAATTGAGTTCAAGAATCCAGGATGCTGGTATCCTTATCAGCTGCAAGGCAAAGAGGATGGTTTTCTGGGGAACTGTGAGGAAGCCAGCTATAAAGGGCTGTAATTGAATTAAAGGATAGGCTGGCTTTGTTGAAAGAAAGGGGAACAGAACCACTCAGGCATGCGGGCTCACATTGTGAAACAAATTACAGGCTGACACATCCACTAATAATCTGCACTTCGGTGCAATAGACAGGAATAACTCAAAACCTCTGTGGCTGGCAAAGGGGAACCGAGAGTARTGGGGGAAGATTGTTTCCTCTGAATCCCATCCCACACCCGCTGACCAGGATCAGGATCAACATCTGATCAGCTTGGGCTGGGTGGAGGGGGACACAGTGACAGGGCTGTGCTGGTGAAGCAGGTCCCCAAAGGGAGCCACATTTTTAACCAGACCTGTGAGTGCAGGGATTTTTTGGCTGGAGTTGAGGCAGATGCTGACAGCACAGGCAGGACTGAACTAAGATATCTGYCTGTTCTGGTAAATTGCATGTGAAATGCAGCACACACAGAATATTGCCTGGGCAGAAGTGTATTCTTCCCAAAGAGTTTTATTCTGCTAAAAACAGAGAAGGCTTTTTCTGTTCAGGATGGTTACACCTTCCCACCATGCTGCAGGAACATGCATTCCCTGTGCTCCTGTGAGCCCCCATGCTGCTGCTCCCAGTGGGATGTGCCATGGGGCCGTAGTGGAGGCCACCCTGCAATCTATGGAGCTTTCCACAGTGGAGGGCTGAAGGGTGCTCCTAGGGATATCATGGGACATTTCCATATTTTCACTGCAAATGGCTGCTTTTTTTCAGTGGTTTTGGTTTGCAGGAAACAGCTGACCATACGTGCCCAGCTGGATCCCTTGTGAAGGATGTGGGTCAGTGTCACACACTCTGGGAGTCCTGTCTGGCAGAGCAAGGCTGCTCTGCAGCCTTGTGATGTACATGTGGGCATGTAATGTGTTTTTTCAGGCCAGAACAGTAGATATCCTCAGTCAAGCAGATTTCCCCAGCTTTCCTGCTCCAAGCTTCTAAAATCCGTTGTGTTCCGGCTCTGGACCCCTGCCTTCACTTTCCTCGGGTACCCCGTCCTTAGAAACAGACAAACTTGAAACAGCCAGCAGCAAACATGAACAAAATGCATCTTTCAGCTGTGTGCAGGTCATGTTCAGAAAATCAGCCACATAAACACTGACAGAATAAATGGATTTGTTTCATGACATAGTCATCAAGCAATATTCATATTCAAAMCCCAGTTACATTTTTAAGATGTGGTGTTAATTTCCCATATATATTTGTATCCCTACATACATACACCCATTGGTAGAAATTCTGTGTTCATATTAAAGAGGTAAAAGAAATTGCTCTCTGTATAAAACTAGAACACATATTCAAGTTGTACAAGAAGCCCTCCTGGTCTGAGCTCTGTGATATTTCTGCTTCTGTTTAGTGGCTTCTTTCTTTTTTCTTCTTCTGTGTACTACGATTACCCTCTGAATTATTTACTCCATTTCCCTGGGTTTTGATGTCATACCATCTTCACAAACTGCCAGTGATAACATGTTTTAAGTGACAGCACCATATACTTCCTAAATAGTCTCATTTTACTGGTTGTTTAACCAAAGATGTTTCAGAGTGTT